>NW_026919379.1:0-150000 GCF_032062105.1 Saccostrea cuccullata
GAGTTACCTATGTAAAGCCCCTTTGGTTCCAAGAAGAACCCCCGTCATAAACGCGTTATTCCGACAGCGATGTTGTATTGAGAATATCCTGAGAGCTTGTATTGGACTAGCTCCTATCAATCACATGCTCTTGGAATATAAATTACAACAAGAAATGATTGTTCCTACCAAAAGTGCAAAGCCAACCATAGACTCCAGCAAAGACCAAATTATTTGTAAGAACAGCGACAGTAGTGATGATACTGATTGTGAGAAATAGCATGATACTCAGTTTAAACAATTTATATTTTGCAGACTTGTCTTTCAAAAAAGTCCTTTTTGGGAGTTCATGAGCAACTCTAAGCATTTGAAGTTGATGCTCAATAATTTTTCGGTGAAAGATATACTCAGTAAATTCCCTATCACAAGATGAAACCGCTCCATTCAGTAAGCCAAATTGTTATCGGAAGGCAAATGGCATTCAATCAAGTTTCAGTGAACTGAATAGTCTACATATAGTTTCATCCTGTTTGATAGTGTTTACTATGTGAAGATACAGAAGTTATAAGGGACACTATCAATATGTACTACTAAATAAAGAAACATTTCTGTCACCCTATTTTAATTCAAACAACTTAAAAAAAATGGTTGTAAAATAATTTTAGGGACTTTTTTTTTTTAGTGTGAATAGACCAAAATGCTTAGAAAAAGAACATACTGGACGTACATGTAGGGTTGTGCAAAATAATGTTCGAGATTTTAAATATTTGTTCATTTTTACATCAATAAATAACTTGATTTTTATATTTTTTTCTACACTTGGGGACATGGAGGAGAATTAATATGGGGTTTGTTTCATGGTTTGTTTATTTTTGTGTGTATGAGGACCATTCACATGCTTCAGTTGTGAGAACATGATACTGTGTCATCGAATATATAATAGAAGGCCTATGGGCCACAACACTCACCCGAGTAACTTTGGGGATGCTGTTTTACACCAGATTTTTCCCCTATAGCAATACCATTAGTGGCACCGTCCTACCCCTGGAGCTATGATTTGAACAATTTAGAGTCTATACTACTCAAGGATGCTTCCACATAAGTTTCAGCTTTTCAGACCCAATGTTTCTTGAGTAGAAGACTTTAAGATTTTTCCAACATGTTTATTGCCTAAATTTGATTCCCTATTGTGGCCCTGACCAACCCCCAGGGGTCATGATTTTTTTAACAATTTAAACTACATCAAGATGCTTTTACATGTACATAAGTTTCAGCTTTTCTGGCCCAGTGGTTCATGAGAAAATTTTTTAAATGTCCCCGACCTATTTCTGTCTTTTCTTGATTATCTCCCATAGTAAGAGGGCTTGGTCTCACCAATAATAACTACAGCAATAAAAAATAACTTTTTTTCAAGTAAAAAATAATGTAGCATAAAATACTTCTGTTTTTGAGACATTTGAGTCTAATGTCATTCTGTATACAGAAGTTGTCACTCTTTGATCTTAAGGAGGAATAAAACACCAATATCTTATTTATGGCTCATTTACGAATCTTGAAATTAACATTCTCTTGATTACTCTATAGATTTTTTCTTAGAAAGAAAAAAAAATGTATATTAAATTCTTTCATTTGTACAAAAGAAAGTGTTTGATTGAAATTGCAATTTGTCTGTAGAAAAAAAATTTATTGAAATTTAATCAAGGATACATGTAGTTACTGATGAAAAGAAATTCAAATATTACTCAAGTAATGTATAACCCCCCCCCCCCCTCTTCAACACACAAAAATGCATCTGATATTAAAATCTATGTTCACATCTATTAAACATAATTCAAGTGAAGAGACTTAAAATTATAGGCAAGATTTTATTGTCACCTTGAAACAATCTGTTTGTACACTAAAATGATATCTGCTCCACATCCATTTAACGCCTCCTATAACAAAAAGGAAAACATTGTTATAGCATAAGAGAGACAATTGATCTGTAGATACTGTTACAGACTCTATCTCAAGGGCAGCGAACAAGAGGCCCAGGGGCCAAATCACTCACCTGAGCACTGGAAAAAAAAGCAAAATTCAGTTTTGTATGCACCAGTGGTCCTAACCTACATGTACCCCTAAAAGGAAGTGTGGGGGTATGATTTGAACAAAATTGAATCTACACTTAATTAAGGATTCTTACATACATTTTTGACTGAATTTTTTCCCCTACAACTTTGAACTTTAATTGTGGTCCCAGCCCTACCCCTGGGAGTCATTTTTTTTTTTCCAAATTTCAACTAACACCACCTGAGGATGCTTCTAAGTTTTTTTTTCCCAATAAATAGTTCTATGTTAAACTATTATCTATTTGTGGCTCCACTCTACACCTGAGGGTAATGATTTGAACACACTTGTATTTACATAACCTGAGAATACTTTCACATAAACATGACTAACCATTGCTTTGCTGTTCTTGAAAAGATTTTTTATATATTCCTAGGTAAATCTTTGATCGACTATTGTGGCCCATTCCTACCCCTGGGGGTCATGATTAGAACAAATTTGAATCTACACTAACTGACAATGATTCCACATGAGTTTCATCTTTCCTGGCCCAATGGTTCTTGAGAAAAAGATTTTTCAATGATGCCATTAATTTTTCCGCATTTCATAATTATCTCCCTTTGGAGGAGCGCCCTTTATTTGAAATTGGCCCACTGGTTCTGGAAAAGACGAATATGTGAAAATTTCATGACAACAATGACAATGCTGATGACAGACAACACACATTTCGTTTACAAGAGTTCAGTTAGGCCTTTGCCTCAGGTGATCTAATGGGTTTTAGGCCATATAAAATTAATCTTTAGATTCTCATCCTAATTTGCTAAAAAATTGGGGCGGGTGGGCGGATTTTATTTTTTATTTTTTATAATTGTCAAATTGTTAGCATCAACAAAACATGCATGGACACTTCAAACACATTTTTTATCATGTTAATGCCAATATACTGTAAATAGATTATATTCTTTTCATAATTTCTTTTAAATCTTTGAAGAGGATTATTGATTTAAACAATTAAATATGTATGGTTAATTAACAAATTATCAAGTACACATGTACGGCACGCGCCAATCAAAATGAGGTGGGGATATCAATAAATTGTGTACTTCTCATCGGCCTTTCCCCAAATACCCGTTTTAGTTTTACCAACAAATCCCTGTTTTCTGTAAAATATCATAGATTCCCACCTTCCTAAAAAATTTGATCGTTCTTGAAATTTGACATGTTCGACATTAAAATAGGTCATATTAATGTTCTTATAAAATATTCTGGTGAAAAACCTTAGGCCTGAACAGTGTTAAGATTTATCATTTCCTTAGCACCTAACATTCTCTAAGGTCTGTCAAAGATGTTTTATTTTTTTCCCAAAGCAAAATTAAACACAGCTGGAGATTGTTAAAACTGACCAGGTGTCATTTTCCTCGTCTATTTTTACTTAGTTAAAATCTCTCTAAAAACTTCTTCATGTTAGTGATGGTAGATGTGTTTATGCTCTTTTTTCTTCTCTGCCTTCTCTATACTGACAAACTATCTTTTCCTTACACGTTTAAACTGCTGTTATTGCCAATTTTTCTCCATTCTTCACATCTTTTGCTATAAATAGCGACATGCGACTTTTAATACAGACAGGAGATAACTCTTAAACTTTGACCCAAATTCTTGCTGATTAAAAACACATGAAAACATCCAAAAATCAAAATAAAACACATCGGGGTGGGACATTTTGAGAGGGGCGGGTGGGGATGAGAATCTAAAGATTAATTTTATCTGGCCTTACTAAATCCATTATGACATCATAAAATTGATTTTTCTCTTAAGGCTACAATAGAATTATGTAAAAAATGAACATTTCCACAAAAATTACTATTTGCTTTGCATTTAGCAACATCATTCATAATGTTCATAACATACCATTCCTTAATTTACTAATTCACAAATGGTCTGTTCATCATGAATTAAGGAGGCTGGGGGGGGGGGGGGGTCAACAAATTAACAAAAAATTAACCACCACATTTAACTTAAATTTTTAGATATGATATCTTTAGCCGTCAACTATCATTTGACAAAGAAAAATTTCATACATATTAGTTTTAAAATTGGATCATTTTTGTATATCTTTATATGGAGCTCTTCTTCTAAAGAGATAAAAATAGTCTAAAAATGTCCATGACCACCCAGCCTCTTTAAGATCATTAAACACATCACATTTCCAAAATCTACCAAGGTTGACGGTTTTTGAGACAAAATTAGGATTCTATTAAAGGAAAACAGTGAGGAGATCACGGACTTTAGTCTTGTTTGATTTTGACCTTTTTTGCCAGTCAAAGACTGTATCCATGCCCTATTTCTTCAATCATAGTTATTATCACTAATTAGTACATTAGTATTCAGTACAATAATCAACCCTTGACCGTTGTCCAACAGTTGCTCATTTGTTAATGAGGGCTGACAGTAAAAATAAAACTAAGGTGCATCCTGAGCATCAAGCAACTTTTCAACCATTGAATTTGGTTCATATTTTATACCAGAGGCAATGGCATGCACAATTTTGCACCATTGCTCATCATTACACTTAGCATGCTTAGTTTAGTTACTTAATACCCATAGGGAGAGTAGAGGAAACAATGCATTTCAAGTACTCAGTAATATTCAGCAATAATCAGTAGTGCCCCAACCCACAGGAACCCCTGACCCTGGGTTCACACATTGCACAAATTTGGAAAACACACCCTTGCTGATCATAAATGTTTGAAGACATTAATTCATTTTCAGTACATGTATATAATTGGAGCCCCCTCCGCTATGCTACTTTTGAAATTCACAATTCTGAATGAAGGACCCTTGGTGTTCATACCTATGCATTTGAAAAAAAACTTTATCTCCATTTGTAGTGATGAATTTATTTTTTTATTCCTGAAAACCTCATGCAATAAAACTGGACACATACAAAACAAATTATATCAATTTATTGAGGTGTAAATTCATTCAGTATATAATAATGAACAACAAGTAAACTATAAAGATGTTTATAATTAATCAATAGTTCTTGATCATATCAGCAGTTTGCAATAAAAATTAATCTTAATCTAGAATCATACAATATATTAATGTGCATATATACATATACTGATAGTATATATTGGTTACATATTAATCATTGTACAACAATCACTTGTATCATCATGTCATGTCATCTGCATTCAATAGTTGTGTCCAATAGCAATCTGTTTAACATTTCATAGAATGTTATGATTTAAATTATTTTGTTTAGTTTTGAAAGCCAAAAGTACTTGATTGCTAAAAATGTTTTGCAAATGTCTGAAATTTTACGATATAACAATATTTGAAGCAATTTTCACTTTTATTTACATATCATCTGAAAGAAGCAAGGTTTACCTCCCTTTACGGGCTGGCCATTGACCCCTTCTTTCCACAATACTTACCTTCAAAAAGTGCATACTTCATGTAGGTGATTTCAGACACTTACAACATTAAAAAGATATTATGACATCTAACTTGAAAAAAATAAAGTAATAAAAGAAAAACAAAAAAATTTGAGTCCATTGTACTGTAGTAATAGGTTTGGGGCATGAACATGCACATTGACCCCCCTAGCATATTTTACTGTTATTGGACATCTGCACATGATGTAAAAAAAATTAACCACTGATTTATCCCAACTTTTTCACAATATTATGAAAAGTATATATTGTACAGACAAATTTAATGCAACCGGACAAAATGTAAAATATTTGAAATTATTAAGTACATTGTTTAAACCATTTTGCTCTGGCAATAAGCATTTCAAAGCATTGCAAAAACAAAAGAAAACAAAAAAGTTGAATAAAAATTTTCTATATCATTAAATACTACATATATAGTGTGATTTAGTAATTTAAATTTAAAAATTGTGCAATTGAGCTAATATTGTTCATATTTCAAAGAAACAGCTGCTTTAATTCATTTTTAGAACAAGTATTTAACCTTACATACCGAAAACGAAAAGAAAGATTAAAAGTTGTTCATATAATGAGATACAAAGACCATGCAGGTTTCAGGGTCATGAAACAGATCCAATATTAGACTCCATCAAGTCAAAATTTAAGTCTTTATAAAGTGAACACTACTGTGTACATGCTAAGTGACTCTTTAAAAATTACTACATGTACTAATATAAATTGTACAATGGAACTCATATTTTTCATATTTCAAAGAAATGTTTTCAGCTGCATTCATACATTTTTAGAACAACTTTTTTAACCTTACATACCGAAAACGAAAAGAAAGATTAAAAGTTGTTCATATTAGGAGATACAAAGATAAAGGTTTTAAGATCATGAAACAGAATAATGAATGTTTACTTGAGGATAAATAACACAAACTTTTTCCTTCAAAAAATTCAATTATCTTAGGTGCCTCTCTCACTTAAGATGTGATATTTGTAGACCTTAACAACAAATGTTTGGCCAAGCAACATAATGTGGTGAGAAAAAAGCAGAAATGAAACTTTACTGCTCAATAAGTTTTTAATTACATTTCTATAGAAAGGAATATTGAAAAATTATCAGTGTAACTCTTCTGTGTGGGAGATAAAAAATTTGTTTATAGTATGTATCCTTAAACATGTTAAAGAAACATGGATGTTTCTTAGGGTGACTGTGGTACTGTACTAATATGACATTTATCACAATTAAAAAATTCAAAATTGTCCATGTCGAGTTGAGAAACATTTCAGTATTAGCAAGAAATAATAAATAAAACTAAATAACAAATGATTTCTTAAATATGACTTAATTGGAATCACAGAATGTAGATAACACTATTGTTTTACATGTAACACAATGAATTAGTCTATGTAAAAAAAAAAAGATCAACATTTTTATAAGTAATAGAGCACAGGAGTATTCAAGTCTTTTCAGATACAGAATGTTCATTTAAACATTTTATATGTCCACTGGAGCTAGTGTTTGTTTTCAGGGAGAAAACTATTCTGGATGTTTACAATGTCTTTGTAGCGATACTGATAGTCACTTGTGATATTGGGTTACAAAGTAAGCAATGTAACTTTCATGAAAGTACATAATTATAATGTCATAATAATTGCAGAGTTCATCATTATTGTATAATAGCTAATAAATACTTATGCATAGTACAAGAATGCTCTCTAATATACATATCTACTACTAATATAGTAAGATTAGTCTAGCATTAATATACCCCAAAAATTATGATTTAAATGCCCATGAGATGAAATGTTAATTGTTGAACTGTACATGTTTTACTGAAACAGATACATGTGGTACATTAAATACACAAAAATATGTAATATTCTAAAGAGTAAAAATTAACAAAATAAAACATATGAGATAGAAATAATACTTGATCATTTGTATATTTTATCCAGACTTAATGGATCAATATGTGTGGCCACAACAGAAAACAAATGCTATGAAGAAACAATAATTAACAATCAATCAAATCTTGCAGACATACCTGTATATCATTAACATTTTAAAATAATATTATATCATTCTTATTCAAAACCTTAGGTAATTTAAACAACATTTCACTTATAGTATATCAATTAGATTATTATAGAACTGTTAGCATGTGAATTAATTTGCAATCCTTTAGGTAATAAAATTACCTTTTAAACAAAGTAGGTAACAGTTTTAAAATGCTGTTGTGGATTTTAAATTGTGGATTAGCAATATAATACATAAATTAAAGATAAATAAGTAGACAGTACACACTATCATAAATAAACTACTGGGTAAATAATTTCATCTCATGGGCATTATAACTCTAAATCTTTTTTGTCCCAATAACTTCCATATAGCGAGTAAGTTAATCAATGCGATTTCAAATACATTTATATATATGAAACATACTGAAAGTTATTGGGACAAACAAAGTAGTTGATGAGTGGCAACCCTTGTTTTGTCCAACCACTCTTGGCAGTTTGTAAATATTTAGCTTCCATTGGAAGCTAAATATTTACATACTGCCTGTTTTGTGCTTGAGAGGGTTAATAATATTCAACAATGTAATTAAAATGCAGTTCTGTCATAGAAAAGCTTGCTTAAGTCAAATCTGCAGCACAATAAATCATATTATGGTCAGACCAATAAGCCGATAGAACATCTGTTTGTAAATCAGTAAAGTTGGTAAATATTAGGTCTAACTGTGTCTTATTCTTTGTGGTTACCTTGTTTATGATTTGCACACAACCCAATTTTTCTTTCATAAAGTTCAGGAAATGTGCATATTGACCAGTACTTAAATCCAAATTAAAATCTCCCATTATCACAGTCTTTTCATCTTTGTCAACAAATGGGAGCAACCTGTTTTTCAAGGTATCGTAAAAGAGTTGAAGAGTACAAGAAGGTTGTTTATATAAAACTACACACTGTATTGGAGTATTGGATGGCATAATGGAAATTATGGAAAATTCAACAGATTTGGAAGTGAAAGACTTGTATGAAGCACACTGTAATTGATTTCTCAGATATATGACAATACCATGATGTGGTCTGCTCTGGGAAGAACTTGCATCATTCCTGAACATTGTAAAACCCTCTAAAGTAAAGTCTTCATCAGAATCTAATTCACAAAGCCAAGATTCAGCTATACCAATAACATCTGCAGCTAAAACACTTGGGTCTGATTTTATATCAAGGAAGTGTTTGTGTAGGGATCTGGCATTGTTGAACAAAAATTTTATGTCTTTACATACTGAGTATAGTGGTGTATATGAGAGTTGCAATCTATTTTCTCTTAACCTGTCCATCTCATTATCAACAGTTTCATCTTTTGAAAGACTTTTTTCATTGAAATCCAGAATGAACAGACCATCAAGTGACCTTACTCTTGAGAGTGCAACATAATGTATATGAGAAATTTTGCGCTGCTTTGTCTGTGCTAGGTTGATTACTGCCTTTGAAAGAGTTGCTCCTTGTGCTTTGTGGATTGTTTTTCCAGCAGAAGGTTGGAGTGGAAACTGAACTCTCTCATATGTCTTCCTGTTATAAACAAATGTTCTTTTAGCTTCAAATACGGGAGTCCATGCAGTATTAACATTTGTGCTAAACAAATGCCTGTATTGATGTCTTCGTGAGATACCTATACTTGAGTCAGCAAACAGTACCCATACTATGGCAGGCCTTAATTGCGATTCTTTATATTCAATGTATTTCACAACACAGGAAGCACCATTTGTCAAACCATCTGTAACATCGAGATTTACTGATATGTCATATAGCATATCTACAGCAATAACCAAATTTGTTCTTAATTGTCCAGTAGATGCTGGGTTTTCAGGCAAGTTTTGAACTAGTTTCAATTTCATTGATGCAGAAAGTTTTGTCTGTGATAACACATCTGTGTCTGCTCTAACAGTTACTTTATTTGTTGAAAGGTTTTCTATTAGATTGTTATTAAAACAATCAACAAACTTGTTCTCAATAAACAGATGAGGTGCCTCCTTAGGATAGTCTTGAGAGTCTTGCCTGATGAAACGTTGTGAAATGAGTTCCTTGTCTTCGTCTGTCATCTTGTTTTCACGAAGTCTGTTTAACATTTCTGCAAATCTGAGGTCATCCTTTTGTCTCATAATTTCAGTTAGTTCATGCATATAAAAATGTTCATGCCACAAATTTTTTGCTAAACTCTGACCAGGATTAGATAGGTCTTTGAAAATCCACTTGTCTCCAACTGGTGGTAACTGATACAAATCACCTACAGCTATGATACTAATCCCACCAAAATCTTGTTTTCTCCCAGTAAGTTGTTGAAGTCTATCATTTATAAATGACAACATATTATTCCCTACCATTGAAATTTCATCTATTATTACAACTGACAAATTCCGGTACTTTGTCCTAAATGAGTTCAGTTCATCTGCACTCATGTGCTGCTGAGTTTGATACATTTTTCTGTGAAATGCTGATGCAATAGTAGTCCCTTTGATGTTGTATGCAGCTTTGCCAGTGTGAGCACAAAGTAATATTCTGGTGTCATCAGGGTTTTCACCTTCTTTTGAGTACAGTATTCTGTGTAATGTTTGAAAAATGGCATCAATAACCACTGATTTTCCTGCACCTGCTCCACCAGTTAGAAAAGCATATAACGGTTCATCTCTGGTTTGAATCCAGTTAGTTACATGATTGTAAAATTCCCTCTGCTTAGTATTCAGGGATTGTAAAAGTTTATGATACTGCTGATCAGGAATGCGGACAGCACTCATTTCTGTTTCAGTTACTTTTGAGGACAATCCAAGTTCTGGTCCAATATCAAATTCTCTGTGTTGAACTGTATCAGGATCAAAATGAACAAATTCCTCAGATGGTTCAGAACCTATCTCTGCATCTTCTGCCTCAGCATGTTCTGTATTTGGTGCTACTGTCTCCAGATCATCAAGATCTTCTTCAGCTAGAAGCCGAGCTTGTTCTAATTCATCCACAAAATGCTCATACTGCCTTTGCTTCATTTGTATTATACTTGCTTTTTGCATGTAATGCTGTTCATAAGTTTGATGACTACCAAGTAGGTCAGCATTCTCATTTCTCCAAGGCAGAAAGAGAAGAATTTTTTCTCTGTAATACTGTTCAGAATTTGTTTTTTGGCTGTAGCCTACATATCTAATAACTCGTTTGTTTTTTCGCCTGCTGATCTTAATCCCATTTTTCAAATGAACTAACACATCCTGATCAGTAAAAGTTTCTTGAGAACTGTCTTCTGGGTTATCATCATTCACTTCCTCTTGTATATCTTTTCTGATTTCTTTTGGGAAAGTCACTTCTAATTCAGAAACAACATCAGCTAAACACCAATTTTCTAGCTGTTTTGGTCTTCTTGCATATCTTTGTATCATACTATCTGCCTTAATATCAGTTGAATCCTTGGGTAACTCATTCAATTCATCTTGATGTTTGAGTAAGAAAACTCTGTCTTCAGGTGGTGAGGTATTGATAAAAACAACCTCTCTACTTGCTTGTGTAAGTGGCATCTGAAGGATTAAGTAACTTGCCTCTTGTGCACTGACCTCAACAAAGTTTAAGAACTTGTTTCCAATATGTCGAACTTGTCGCTTAAGATCCATATTTCCATCTGCGGCTTCTTGAGATGCCTTATCAAGCATTGCACTGATTCCTCTCTGAGATTTGCTGATATAAGCAACAATGTATGTGGCGCATGCATAAGGATCAAGTACAAACTGAATATCTAAGTTAGCATTCCAGGCCTTCAATACTGATGAGTTATAGTAATTCACTCTCATCTCAGATGGACTTCTCTTCAGAAACACTTTGGGACCTTTCAAGGAAGCTCGAATACATTTTATATACTCATCCTCACACATTTCTACAACAGTCTCTAAGAAGGACTCATAGTCTAAATTGCAACCATCTTTGTAATCATTCATTTTTTTCTGAATATCAGAATACATCTTTCTATAGTGTTCAACATTAACATCCAAGGGTTCAAGAAGCATGGTTTTGGGCAAAGGTGGCAAAGGAAATCCAAATCTGCATACAGATCTACCACCTTTTTTGCAAGTCAATGAGTGCTTATGTACTTGAAGCTCTACAAGTTGTTTCATTTGAGGATTATTTTCCAGCAAACTACATGTGACATACTTATCTACATATGCCTCTATATCCTCATTGCTGTTTTCATTGTGCTTTGGAGCATCACTTGTCCATACCAGCATATGAATATGTGGCGAACCTCGGTTTTGGAATTCTACCCTTCGAAATACATCAGTCACAACACCTAGAGGATTATAAGGACTCTTAAGAACAGTATTGATGAAAAGCTGAACTCTGTTGTCAAAGAATCTAGCACATGTCACTGGATCTTGTTTAACTAGTTTTGATTTTTCACTCCAATTCAAATCATAGATATTTTAATTCTTCTTGTGACATGTTTTATATCCATCTATGTTTTGCCAATGAAATTTTTGTTTTTTATAGATCTTTTTGCCATCTGGTATCACGTGTGTAAGTGAGAGAAGTAAACACATTTTCATTCCAGTGACACGTACCAAGGAATGCTGCACTTTATATGTTCACTTCCAAAAGCAATTCTTTTATCCTCATATATATTTAAAGTGTTATTAAAACTCTCAACAAAATATATATCACGTCCTTCATTTAATCTCACAATTTTTATAGATCACTGAATTGATTATAACACCTTTTAATAGTTTTTCTGCAACAGGGTTTTGAATCACCCTCTGATTTGGATCCACTTACATCAATGCCAAGAACTTTGACATCTTTCATGGTTGTTTTTTAGTGATCTGAACATTTCTCTGATACCTGAGTCTCCACCACAGTGTTTGATGGCCCAGTACAATGTGTAGAAACGGCATCTGGTTTGTATCAACACTCGGACCACGTTTTACCTTCTCTGTATCCACTTGAAATGGTGGACATGGCCTTCTTAATATTTTTTATGCCATGCCAAATGTCGTTTTGGTTGCACAAAATCCATTTTGGGACTAGTTTGTTAATTGACATATTTCTGTCATGCGTGTGGACGTTGACAGAAACTTGTTTCTGTCAAGATCCTCGTAAATTTTTTGTTCCAATTTTTTCATGTCACTGGGTAACTGGATCATCAGCGGTCGCAACATGCACACAGTTGAGAACTTTATGCGTTTTTTCTCCTATAGCCACCACACTGGTGTCCTGGGCATTTTTCCGCCACCCATGCCGTGCGTCAGTTATGATGTCAATTCCGTCTAAATTGTCATAAAGCCCCACTTCCTCTAGTTGTGAATAGAGTCTATCATTCTTGCTGGACAAATGTCTTGTACATTTTAAAAAATGAATTCCGTTTTTTACAGAAAGAACACCGATTTGCTTCTCTGCAAAATCTAGAATAACAGGATGGCAGCTACCACTACACAAGAAAGCATGATTAATTTTTCATTGACAAGATACTTTCCGTTCGGAAGGTATGGTGAAGATGCAAATATACCTGTGTTTCACGATCATCTCGAACAACACAGTTTCAAAGAAGTGACATGTCCCCGTTTTGTTGCCTTTTTTACCTCCAATTTTCCTCCACAATGTTTCCCATGTACAGCAGCTACATCCATCTAGTTTTTTCACAGAAGGCAGCGATGTCACAAAGAAGTCCTGGTTCACCTGACTTTTCTTAACATTAATATAAGTTCCAGGTGTTTTGGGATGATCTTCGTTGGCTACTGACTTCTTCCAGGTAGACAGCAAATTTTCAATGATGTCGGCATTGTTGACAGGTCTACCCAGTTGTTTGACTAACATTTTGACTTCCTGAAGACTTTGCATAATATTAATTTTCTTGTCTTCATTAGCTGGTATTTCTAACTTAAAAGTTGGAGGACGCTTTCGTTTGTTTTCAGCCATGATATAGTTTCCCAGTAATAATAAAGCTTAGTTAATGACGATTATTCTTTGAATTACTCCTGCTTGTATCTTAATATATAATATAGATACATTATCTATACTAAAGGGGGTTATATTTCAGTGGACTCTACCATTTTTTAACAGGTTGTTATCTAATGAAGAAAACATTGACAATTTTGTGAATGATAATTAACGCCTTTAAAATTTATTAGCACTTTACTAATTAAAAAAAAGATTTTATAAATTTTGTGGGAATAGTTTTATTTACATTAATGACAGAATGATAACAATGTGGTTGCCCCCACTACCCATGTTTAGGTTTCAGATGGAATTGACCAACTTCCACAGACACATGGAGGGACCTCCCGCCAAATGTCAATAAATCAGCCTCTGTGATACAGAGCAGGATAAGAAGGCTCAGTGGGGAACATCCATAAAACATATTGAGAGAAATACAAGCAGTATCCCAAATATATACATATGTATAATTTATTGAATTTTCTACTTTTATAATTTCCAGTTTTATCAATAAATAAGGAATTATATTTAATTATAGTAAATTAAATGAAATCCTTCCCCTAATAGACCTCTCTCTCCTGCAAAACTTCCCTGGTCTTTTAGCAAAATGGAGGAACAAGAAGAGAAAAGTGTTATTTCATTGAGAGTAAATTCAGAACAAAGGGAAGCCATTATACAATTCTTTAATTTTAATAACTGGGATTTAGATGAGATGAATGGAGAAACTGATAACAATGAGGAGGAGGGCGTGAACTTTGAAAGGACATACAACATCCCGCAAAATGAAGTCTGTGAAGAATGTCAAAATTGTTTATGTAAACCATGCATAACTGATGAACGAAACATACAAATGTGGTGGGCTTCGGAACCTGTGCCACCAAACACACGGAACAGTTCCCTTAGAAAAGAAAGGTACAAATTCTTTTGGACTATGCTTTTCCATAGAGGTGTGTTTTTGGATGAGAAATATATTTGCTTTACTCAACGATCCAAGATTACGAAACACTGTGTGCCATCGTCGAGATATTTTACCAGAATGTGTATTAGAACTTGTAAGGTATTGGTTTCTCTAATCCAAAAAATAAGCCATACATTGCATCGTTGGAACTTTTTAAAAGAAAATTTTGTCCAAGATTTCTTTTTTAATAGTGTGACTAATAATTGTGATATTTTCTTTTATTTTGTTTTACATTTTTTATTTGATTGTTTACTGGGTCTAAACTTCTGGCAGCCACAGACACGTGTTCACGCTGATAATCCTTGTTTCTCGCCGATGTGATGCTTCACTAAGTGACTGAAACAGCATGACTGACCCAGAGTGATAATTGTTTACACTCTCTATGATCTAATCACGGGCTTTGATTCTAATTTATTACTCGAGGAAAGGATAATAAAAAGTATTGAGGATTATTTTTGTGAGTATCTTTGTCTTTCTTTTGAGGTAAAATATGGCGGCCATTATTAGCATGCGTCAATAGCGACGAGCATTTCCGGTGTAAATGTAAACATTCAGCAGCTGTCCATCAAACTCCAAAGAAATTTGAATTTCGATCGCCTCAGAATTTTAAATGAATATTATAGACTGTATTAATTTTTTTACACTGTATTTTAATCACCCAAACACATCTGATAACTTAGTTAGATGACACAACAACTTTCGGAAGGTGTATATTGACGGTATAGATATAATTTCAAAAAAATCTCCTGCGAAGTGAAGAGTGGCAAGAAAGTTGAAATTTCCTCCATTTTTCTCATTGGCTGCTATTTATACCCCAGACCCGCACTTTAAGAACAGTATTGATGAAAAGTTGAACTCTGTTGTCAAAGAATCTAGCACATGTCACTGGATCTTGTTTAACTAGTTTTGATTTTTCACTCCAATTCAAATCCTCTAATTCTTCTTGTGACAGGGTTCTTCCATCTAGTGTTGCCAATGTTTTGAGCAGATCTTGCCATCTGGTATCAGCTGATGAGAGAGAAATAAACCATGTTGGAAGACCCAATTGTCTTATCATGGCAAATACATCTTTCTTTTTAGATGAAAGATATGCAGGAGAATTTCGAAGTGTTCTGAATATATAATACCCTTCATTTAATCTCACAATTTTTTCTGCAGAGGCTGGATTCAAAACTTGTTCTGCAGTGATTTTCTTACCGTCTGATTTACATCTTCTCAATGCCAAGTTAACTTTGTCACTAACTTGCTTAATTTGAATTTTCTTCAATTTAAAAAAGATGTTAGGTACAGATTGTGCTGCTCGTCTATCAACACTGCGCAACTCCCATTTTGCAATGTCACTGTAATGTACTGGAACTTCTCTTTCTTCATTTTCAATTCTGCTTTGACCACAAAATATTGTCGGGAAACAGAGATATTCTGCATCTTTATCTGTAAATAAACTTATTGGTTTTTGGTTTTCCCCAGGGGCGAACACATATAGTTTATTTGTATCGATATCTGCTTCATCTACAAGTGTATCAGAATTGCCTTGAATACAATCATCTGAGGAAACTTCACAAAAACCATCATCATTTCCTTCAGTCTCACGATCATCACTATCATTTGAAGATCCTATCAGTTCTTGTACTGTTTCCTCATTACTTTTTTCAATTTCATCTCTCCAAGAATGGTCTATCACTATACCTGAATTTTTATACAATTCACTATTTTTCAGCAGCCATTCTAAAGCATTTATCACCACATTAGGACGAACATTTTCTGTGAAGCATGCAGATTTGTGGGATAATCTTTTCTTTAATTTCACAGCTATAGTCACATGCTCATCTATTTGTCGTGGAAGGGCATTTACAGTTGGCTGAATATGACTGGTACATTTACAATATTTCCCTTGACCACATCTGACCTCCTCTTGGTAATTCTCTTATTTGCATAAAAGGTATCCGTTGTGATATCAACCTTTCTTCCAGTGGATGTAAATTTAAAGCATCAGGTTTGTCAGGCCATTTCATTCCATTTTTAACTGAAATTGGAATTTTTTTCCTTCAGAGCTGAACAGCACGTTAAACATAGCCATTCTATATCATCTACTGATCTAAACCCAGTACAAATACTTTTACTACTAGCACTAAGATTAGTTGTGTCTAGCTTCACAACACTTTTCCGAAACCAAGTCTGATGACAACATGTACACACATAAATTGGGCCAATTTTGACTTCTTCATGGAATTTCTCTATGCAATCTTCCAAAGAATTACCCCGACACCTTTTTTTCGATAATTTGTTTTCATGGTTTTTAAATTCTGTATCAAGCCTCTTTTTAGCTTTAGAAACTCTTTCATTTTCTCTTTCTTTTCCTCTGTGATTTCTTCTACTTTGCTGTTTACATAGCCGTTCCTTTTTACCTGCTCTACACTGTCTCTTTTCCTTTTGTGTGCTTCCCTTTCTTTAAAACAAAATTCTGTATCAAGTCTAGCCTTCTTCTTACTTTTTAAGTCACTTTCTCTCTCCAAAAATTGTCTCTATTTTCTCTGATACCTCTTTTGGCAGCTAGTTCTTTCTCTTTAAATTCTTTACTTTGTCTTGCCTTCTTCTTACTTTTTAAGTCACTTTCTCTTTCCTTGAGCTTTGTCTCTGAATTTTCTCTGACACTTTTTTTTGAAGATAGTTCTTTGTCTCTATATTCTTTACTCTGTCTTGCCTTGTTCATACTTTTTAAAGTACTTTCTCTCTCCTTGAGCTTTGTCTCTGGATTTTCTCTGACACTTTTTTTTGAAGCTAGTTCTTTGTCTCTAAATTCTTTACTTTGTCTTGCCTTGTTCATACTTTTTAAAGTACTTTCTCTGTCCTTCTGTTTTGTCTCTGGATTTTCTCGTACACTTTGTTTGAGAGCAAGTTCTTTTTGTTTAAATTCATTACTTCGTCTTGTTTTGGTCATACATCTTAAGGTGCTTTCCCTGTCCTTCTGATTTATTTGCGAGTTTTCCCTTCTTTTTCGCATATAATTTCTCATATATTCATTTCGATGTTTTTGTGATGGTTCAGAAATGATATTTTTTGTAGACATGCTCTCTTGGAACTCAAAGTACTTATCAATTAAAGAACGTCTTTCACTTCCTGGATTGGATTCACTTATTTTTTGAGTAACAGACACAGGTTGAATCTCAAACTGGCTTATCATTGAAATATTACAACTCTGATAAAATGTGAAAAGGTAGTCAACAAGTTGATCTTGACCACTAAAAGTGATTTTTACAGCTTTACCCTCTGCACATGAAAGACCATCTTGTCCATGAGAATGTGAATCAAAAAAGACAGGACAGTTCTTATCATCAACATATATTGCAGAACAAATTCCTCCAACTATAATTAAACCTTGATTGTATCTTGCAAAGAGCTGCTCAATGCCTTCCTTCAAATTTTTACTTTGACTTGAGTGATTCCAATCCATATGAATCACTGTTCCATAGATTTCTTCAAAATAGCAAATTTCATACTCATTACCATGCACAAAAACAGACTTTGGAAGTTCTTGAAATTGTAGCATTTTCGATACAAACTGAACAGTTGACTGTAATTCTGCAACTCTGACTCTATACAATTCATCTCCAGCTAACAGCACTTCATCAAGTTCTGCAGAAGTAGATGCATTTTGCAAAATGATGGACATCAAAGCATTGCATGTACACTGAACACCTCTAGAAAAAGATGGAAATAAATGGCTAGCTTGATTAATTGTTCCAAATAATTTTGTTCCAAGTAAATGTACAGAACTCATAGTGCCCGAAGGCAAATTGGCAGTGTTCATAGTGCCCGAAGGCAAATTGGTAGTGTTCATAGCGCCCGAAGGCAAATTGGCATTGTTCATAGCGCCCGAAGGCAAATCAGCAATGTTCATAGCGCCCGAAGGCAAATCTACAATGTTTCTAGCGCCCGAAGGCAAATCTGCAATGTTTCTAGCGCCCGAAGGCAAATCAAGTACTCTTTTTAAGGAGGCAGTATCCCCCCAGTCTTTCGCACTATTTTTTACGTGGCTAGCTTCCACGAGTCTCAAAGGTCCGTCAACTGTTTCGTTAATCGTTGGGTCCTTTGTACTATTTTTTACGTGGCTAGTATCCACGAGTCTATTGTCACTGCTGGCATGGCTCTTCTTTCCCATCTTCGCCAATGACACCCTCCAATTCTTCTTGCGTGGCATTACCAAAATTCTGCAAAACACATGCATACAATAAACAAGAGGCCCAAGGGCCTTGAATCGCTCTTCTGATAAATGATACAATCTATCCTAAGAGCCAAGATGCATCAACTGACAAAGTTTGATGATTCTTAGCCAGTTAAGGCTGAAGATATTTAAATGTAACTATAAAATACTATAAGTAGGTCATGGTGACCTACTTTTAGATTGAAATTTCCTGAGGACACAAGATGCATTAATTGACAAAGATTGATGATTCTAAGCCAATAAGTACTTGAGATATTCAAAAGTGGGTCACAGTGACCTACTTATTGGTCAACATTCTCTGAAAACCCAAGTGCATCAACTGACAAAGTCTGACAATTCTAAGCCAATAAGTACCCTAGAATACTTAAATATAGCCATAAATGTCACAAGAAGTCACCATGACCTTTTTTTCGATGCTCATTCTCCAAGAACCCAAGATGCTTCACATAACAAAGTTCGATGATTCTAAACCAATAAGTACCCGAGATACCCAAATATAGCCATTAAATGTCAAAAGTAGGTCACTGTGACCTACTTTTTGGTCGACATTCTCCGAAAACCCAAGATGCATTTACTGACAAAGTTTGATCAAAGTTCAATGATTCTAAACCAATAAGTACCCGAGATACCTAAAAATAGCCATTAAATTTCAAAAGTAGGTCACTGTGACCTACTTTTTGGTCAACATTCTCCGAAAACCCAAGATGCATTTACTGACAAAGTTTGATGATTCTAAGCCAATCAGTACCTGAGATATTCAACAGTAGGTCACCGTGACCTACTTTTTGGTTGACATGCTCTGAAAACTTAAGATGCATCTACTGACAAAGTTTGATGATTCTAAGCCAATAAGTACCTGAGATACATGAATCTAGCCATAAAATGTCAAAATTAGGTCACCGTGACCTACTTTTTGATTGTCAATTTGGAAAACCTAATATGCATCAACTGACAAAGTTTGATGATTCTAAGCCAATAAGTACCCAAGATACTTAAATCTAGCCATAAAATGTCAAAAGTAGGTCACCGTGACCTACTTTTTGGTCAACATTTTCTGAAGACCAAAGATGCATCGACTGACAAAATTTGATGATCAAAGGTCTTAAAGTATTCAAAATATGCCTTTTAAACAATTTGGAAACAAATGCCTGCAAAGTTCAAAAAGTAGGTCACAGTGACCTACTTTTTAAAATGCCACAATTCGCGTAGTGGTTAGAGTGCTAGTCTCAAAAGAGACTGCAACTCTGGATATTATTGCCCATGTTCGAACCCGATGGACACAAAATTATTTTTTCTTAAAAAAAAAAAGAATACATTTTAAAGAAAAATTTTCCTCAAAGCTTTTTGTTAATCATGATTTCATAAAAATCAACGATGAGAACTTTACTCTAAATACTAAATTCACAATTTGAATATGATTTCTATATATCTGAAGCTATTGGGCTTTCTGCACGCTAAGTTCACCTATCTCCTTCCCAGAAAAAATAATGGAATCAGAATTTCCTGGTAATATGCACATCTACACTTTGTGTCCTAAATACCTGCAAGTTTGACGAAATTCTGTGCAGTGGTTCATGAGTTGCGCTGACAAAAAAAAAAGGACTGACTGACGGATGGGTCAAAAACATTATACCTCACGCAACTAGTTGCGTGGGATATAATTACCTATGTAGCTTTATTTACCTATCTCAGGTAGCTTTACTTAGCTATTTCAATGAAACTTTTCATAATTTTTCTTTTTATTAAATAGAATCAAAAAATTGCAATACTTATACAAGAGAAATTAAAAAACAATCCAAAGCAGAGACAGTTTATACATTGCTGCGTTTGGACAATTTGGAGTTAAACATGCAAGATCCATTGTTTGGTTAACTGTCCTCTCTCATGTGTGCAGTGAGACATGACCGAATAAGATTACTTCACACTGTGCTGAATAATTACCAACCTTTTATCATGTTAACCAGAACTGGACTTCTTTGTCATTTCATTCAAGGAGTTAATGTTCTAACTGTCATACATCATGTACATAGCCCAAAAAACTTTCAAAATTTTGTTTGCAATTGTGCAGAAAAAGACCATTCCTCAGGAGTGATTTTTATTTGACTTGTTTTCAGATTAGTTGAAAATGAACACTGCATCAAAATGAGATTTTCTGCACCTCCTGAGAAAAATGTTTTTTTTTTATAACAAGCGCAGCGAGCTCAGTAGACTAACGTGTAAGAACAGAGGAAATATGGAAGGAAATCTGTACATACGTCAGGCAAATTTTTCTGTGAAACATTCCCAGAATTCCTTTACTACCCAATGTCCCTTGCACAAAAAAATAAGTAAATAATAACATTAAGCATAAGGCTTAAAAAAAAAAGTTTGTTTCCTGCAACATTCCCAAAAATTTAAGGGTCAGTAGGTCGATATATATATATTTTTTTTTTGGCTTATGAATGGTCAAACATCCCCGGACTGAATATACCAAGTGTCATATTTACAGTGGACACCCAACATGACATCCAAAATGGCTGCCTTACGACAGAAAACAAACTTCAGAAAGTTGTAGGGGGAAATTGTTGTTACAATAATGATTACTGTTTATAACTAAGGTAAATGTAAACTAGGTTGACATATTTAATGTCTCAAGTTAAGCTGCAAGCTAATTTTTTTTTAATAAATGGAATCAGCTGATTGATCAAACGAAGTTTTGCCATTTGTCACAAAATAAAAATCCAACTGGGGGTAATTTGAATGGGCCGGTCGGGTTACAGGAAACAAACATATTTTTTTTAGGCCTAAACATGATAAAAGAATTTTAGTATGTAGAAATCTTACAAAGAAACAAAAAATAACTCTGCAATGATTTTCGACCAAAATTGCACTGGGTCTACAGTTTCAACCAGACACTCAGGCTCAGCTGTCTGCGTAAGCTCCGTGACGTCGTGTGATGTCACAGATAGTCAAGATGTCTCGTGCATCTTGATATTTGAAATGGCTGATCAATTTTTCAAGTGTTTTTGATGGTACTACTGTGCTCGCCTCAACGGTCACACCATAAAACATATTATAAATTAATTGATTTGGTAGCTAAATAAAGCTTCTTTGGGTATGTAAATAAAGCTAAGTAAGTAAATCAAGCTACAGTACTTGGCCATAAGTGAGTCATAATTTTATTTTTACACTATATATTTCATTGAAAAACACATTTTTCTAAAATATTATTGCAGTGTAATTTGTTGTTTCTTTTTAATGTCTAAAACACCAAAAAATGCAGAATTTGTTGTAGTTTCTTCACATTTCAAAATAGTTTTATCATTATGCATTACCATGAAATCACAGGTTAAGTGCAAAACAAAAATTTTAAGACTTCAATTTGTTAAGAAATCATAGTAATTTGAGGTTAGAAAATTTTGTCTTGACAATATTTCATAATTTATTCTCAATAGTCTAAGTATCATTTTGTTTTTCATTTAAGAAAATTTGAATAATTCTGCATGTTTCGGTGAAAAAATCATGAAGATTGAGCTAAAATTGACTTCACAACAAATCTTTTTAAAAAAAATAGGTTTTTCAATGAAATATATAAAAATAAAATTATGACTCGCTTATGGCCAAGTAGTAGCTAAATCTAGTGATTTATATATGTACAGACCTGTATAAAACTGATGTAATTTTAAGTTAATATTCATTGTGTCCATTTTGAAATCATGACGCTTCGTGTTGTTGTTGTTTTTTTTTTTTACTGTAAACAAGGAAGTTATGTAGATCTACAATGTACAGTGACTGTCACTGTCCAAGTTACTATGCAATAAACATTTCATCATATTTCATGTTTTAAATATCCAAACATATAAAAAAACAGCATACTAAACACCCAATAAATCAATTTTATTAGTAAATATATGATGCAGCTCGCAGGCGACGACGTTTAAAACACTCGAACAAACTTTCATCGCACGATGTCGCCTCTGGTACAACGCGGGAGACGTAAACACGTAAAAACTAGCTCAGATTACAAAAACACGATGTATTCGCAAAAACAAGTCATATATATTCCATGCCGTTTAAACTCATAAATGTCAACATTCATACCCACCGTTCGTTAAGTAAAACCTTTGAGCTAAAATAAAAGATAGATTCTATTCCTCTAGGTTTCCACTCTAGTCCAAAATGGCGTTTTACTCTCCAAACCAAACATACAGTCGATTGTGCGCATGCGTAAATATTGCGTAAATATTGAAGCCTGTACAATAGGCAACTATATTCCCGGATAGATCTAAAATAATTTTTTTTGAAAAAATAAAAAGTTCTCTTTTCTGATGTACACGAATTTGATAAATTATTTAAAACATAAAGTTGACAAAAACTTTTCTTGCATGTAATTTGGTGTCATGAAGTTCATCAGAAGATCTTTCAAGATATTATGCATTTCAACATACAACCAACTTGGCCCCACCCTCCAGATTGACCCGTAAGCCCAGGGGTCATGAATTTTACAATTTTGGTAGAGAGGTTAATACTTATTACAATCATGCTATCAGTTCAACATCCTGATGTCCAGGAGTGAAGAAGAAGATTTTTAAAGATTGCATTAATTTTAGAGGTTTTTGCCCCACCCCCCAGGCCCCAGGGGGGCAGGGACCATGAAATTCACAATTTTTGTTCCCCTTCACCCATAGATGCTGTATGCCAAATTTGGTTGAAATTGGTTCAGTGGTTACAGAGAAGAAGCTGAAAATGTTCAAATGTTAACGCACGACGCACGACGGACAAAAACGGATGGCAATAGGTCACCTGAGTTTACTCAGGTGACCTAAAAATGTGTCTCTGGCATTTTGATCATTAAGTGAAAATAATCTTTTATTTTTAATGTATATTTTGCCCTTTTCACCTCTCACACTATTCAGACATAATAACTGCACCAGTTTACCTTTGATACATTTCTCAGCTGATCTTTAGTTGCAGATTTTAAACATCCTTTCACAAATTCTGAGATCTCTGTCCAATCATGAATCAGGATTTCATTCTAAATTAAATAAAATCAATTAAATTAACAAAACACACAAGGGTCATACTGGTTATCAGAGTATAATAAAACCCCTTTTATTCACCTAGGTGAATGATCAAAGGGAAGTAACTTATCTCAGAGTAAAAATTTTTCAAAAGAGCCATTCCCTAACACCTGAATATCCTTTTCTTCTGGATACAATGAATTTAACAAATCTAGTAAAAAAAACCTTTGATACTTATACCTGTTCTATGTACTTTGCCTGCAAGATGTCCAGTAGCAGAAAAAAAAGTCTCAAAATTCAATGCATTTTCACTATTTGGAAAAAAAGAGTTTTATCCTAACATCAGAACCCCTGTTCCCCTGACAATTTACTTCGAGACACCCTTGATCCCCGTACCATGTATTTTACAAATTTTGATTGTACCATGTATTTTACACATTTTGATTGGATACTAATGTACCATGTATTTTACACATTTTGATTGGATACTAATGTATCATGTATTTTACACATTTTGATTGGATACTAATGTATCATGTATTTTACACATTTTGTTTGGATACTACTGTACTATGTATTTTACACATTTTGATTGGATACTACTGTACTATGTATCTTACACATTTTGATTGGATACTAATGTATCATGTATTTTACACATTTTGATTGGATACTAATGTATCATGTATTTTACACATTTTGATTGGATACTAATGTATCATGCATTTTACACATTTTGATTGGATACTAATGTACCATGTATTTTACACATTTTGATTGGATACTAATGTATCATGTATTTTACACATTTTGATTGGATACAAATGTACCATGTATTTTACACATTTTGATGGGATACTAATGTACCATGTATTTTACACATTTTGATTGGATACTAATGTACCATGTATTTTACACATTTTGATTGGGTACTAATGTACATGTATCATGTATTTGACACATTTTGATTGGATACTAATGTACTATGTATTTTACACATTTTGATTGGATACTAATGTATCATGTATTTTACACATTCTGATTGGATACTAATGTATCATGTATTTTACACATTTTGATTGGATACTAATGTACCATGTATTTTACACATTTTGATTGGATACTACTGTATCATGCTGACATGTACCTGGTCCTGTTTATAGCTGCCTCCTGGTAGTCCCTCCATACTTCTGAGGACATCTCTGTACAGCAGTAACACTGATGATATATAGGACAATTCATTTTGACAGGGTGACTTCGGACTTTTCTCAAGAAACCTTAAACAATGTACAAAAAGGATCATTTTAATAGTCTTTCAAATGTAAATTAAACATTCTAATTTTCATTTTACTTTAATTTCTGTAACTGTTAAAATATGTTTTTTGCAAAATTTGACACAGATTTTCTTATCTGACTGTGATAAAAAATATCCATGATAAGTAAGTGTTCCAGAGAATAACAACTTCCACCAAAAGGCAGAAGACAAAAGACAGATTTAAGTATTAAATAAGGTCATCCACTTTATCTTAGTAAGGTGTAGGGAAATACACAGAAGTCAGACAGATGCAGGTGATAAAGTCCTCCATTCTATCTAACCTGAGTAAGGTGTAGGGCAGTAGACAAAAGACAGATTCAGGTAACAAGGTCCTCCATTTCTCCTTTCCATCGCCTGCCAGGTAAGACAGTGAACCGGGAGCCGAGGAGAGAAGAAAGCTCAGGACTGTCTCTGCTTCACCATAAAACTGATTCTGTACAAAAGAGAAACATCAAGATTTGTTTTCAGGCATTTACAACTAATTCAAAGATTTAAATGCATTTTTTTTTTCCCAGAGTTAATGAAAAATTAACCTTTGAATCAGACAGCTCAGTTACAAGGAGAACTGCAAATCCCTCCAGAACCTGAAAAACAGAAATATAACAATTCAATAACATTCTTTGTTCATGTGGTGAAATTGTTTTCATTAAAAAAAAAAAAAAACAAAATAGAAAATGCTAAATTGAAACTCTTTTTTTTTTTTAAATTCCAATCTACTGGGTAAGATGCTGAAAAATAATCTTCAGTGCCTGAAAAATTTGTATAATAGGAAAAAGCCCTCCAGTTAGACATTCACTCAACAAGGGCTTAGGCTCTTTCTGGTCCTCAGCTCAACTGTTTGTAAGTAATGGAGCCCTACTCATACACTGACCCTTACCCAATGAACTGATGCTTTACCTTGCTGTCTTTTTCTGCTTTTATGATGTCTGTTACAGAGGATGATCTGAAAATTTAAAATAAAAAAAAAATGTTTGTTCAATACATATACAAACATACATAAAGCATGTTTCATAATATTTCTCCCCACTCAAATTGATCATAAAATTTTGAATTTGAATCATTTTTAAAAAGGAAAACATTATTCTAAAGAAAAAAAGAAAATAATTTTAGATCTTTAAAAAAAATTAAGAATATTTCCATTATGATGTCATATTTGATGTCATAAAAAGACTGAAACTTTCATGTCTTTGTCCAAAGAGCACAGTGTTGATATGTTGCAAATGAACCTTGAATATCATTCACCAACTAATTAAGGTCTTCCGTTTCCAATGGAAGACCTTCTACTGATTCTGATGATTAAGATTATTCTTATTCTTTTTTTTTTTCCCTAGACGCCAACTTTGACACTTCATAACTTCCTCATTCATGAACGGATTTTGTTCAAATTTTCAGAGCATTTAGACTTTCTGAAACCCTTTTAGAATACTGTTACACAATTCGGAAATTACCATCGATTTAAGAGTTATTCCCCTTTGACTGAATTTTTCATACCTCTGTATTCCAGACAAAGGCTCAGAGTAGGTAATAATTGGAGCACAAAACCCTTTGAAATTGAAAAGAGGAAGCATTGAAGTTGTGCACATCAGTTTTTGTTTTTTGATTTTTGCATTAAAAATGGCGCTAAAGTGGGGTCAAAAGTTAGAACGCCGAAAACAGCAAAAAATTTGACATATTTTCCTTTATATCTTGAAAACTAAAAATATTTTGTTAAGACATGTAGAACAAAAGTTGTGCATAATTGCAGGGGCTTTCATATAATACTATTCAAAAGGGGCTGGCCCCTATAATTAGGGATTTAGGGAACTTGAAAGCTTTTCATTTATAACTCAAAAACGGTAAAAATTTCGATCTGGATCTTGCGATCAAAATTGTTCTTTTACACCTTTTTGATCGATGAAAATGTTGTTTGCTCGATTATACCGGGGGTATTACGTAATACGAAGTAGAAAGCAGGCCAGGTAAACAGGTAGCGTTTTTCATTCGGAAAGGAAATCAGACCTCTTCATGTGTATAATTTACACAAACTTCCTATCAATAATATACCCTATGGTATTTACTGTAAATTTTCTTCTAAATAAGTCTTTATACATGCTTTACGGTTCACTATCAAATTATTTCTAACAATTAGTCTTTCTTTTTTATTTATTATAAATTAGTTTTATAGTGAACACGTCTTCATCGGAATATATTAAATCTATCTTTCTACGTTTATGATTATAACAATTATAAGTAATTTTAAACTTTATTCATCGAATAATTCACGATCATTTAGTTGTATACATTTGACGATCTCAACATTCGCCTAGATTGTTTGTAACAGTTATGTAATCCAACGCGCGAATCCCACGCTGCCAATCGAGGTCACTAGTGTACCAGCCACCTGTGGTCGTAAACAAAGCAAGTGTCTGTGATCGTGTTAAAAATCCATTGTGTACAAAGACCTATCAATTAATAGAAAATTGTGTTTTTAATTATATCGAATCAATAAGAATACTTCACCGATCTTACATTAAATCGTAATTCCTAAAACTGGTGCATAAAATCATTTTGAATTGTGATCGCTTTCTTTGACCTGTTCACGCAAAATTATTTCTCTATTCCGGGTTAATGTATTTAAAATTGTAATAGAAAAGGGGCTTCGGCAAATAATTATAATTAGTGATGGAAGTCTTGAGATAGGTAATGTACTATATGTACGTTTTATTTTTACCATCACTCTTGTTTCTCCATTATTTTTTTTAACGTGCGTGGCCACAGAGAGCCACGGGCATGTCGGTGTTAAAAATACATCGTGTACTCCAATAGTTATAATTGGAAATTGGCTTTGAAATCATGTTGCCTCTTTCATATTACCGAATAATGGGTATTTTTTTAAAGGTTTATAAATCTGTAACATTTAAACGCGTAAAATTTCACATAATTTATAAAACGGCTCGTATAAATTTTTAACATGGTATGTGTAAAAGTAATGCTAATTGCCATTAAGCTCACTCCATGGAGGCTATATAATTAGTTACAGTAGTGTACACTGTTAGTATTTTGAGCACTTTTAAGCCAATCATAAATTGGGATCATACATTGGGGGGTAGTGGACAACTTTTTTCAAGGCAAACTTCCTTTCACTTCCAATTTTTTCCTATATTTCCTTGCTATGTATATACTGTTGTAAAAAGTGGAGGGGCCAACCATCTTTTCAATGGACATTTTCTATAGTAAAGGTAATGTTGGGGAAAAAAGTGGGGGGGCCAGGCCCCCCCTGTTGCTACGTGTCTGTGATTCATGTGCTTTGAATAAAACTTCGACTTCTTAATACGCTGTACATGAATACTTTCACTTCAGTTATGTTAGTTTGAGTTGTCTCTCTTTGTTTACGGTAAATACCAGACGTGCACGTGGTGTGCCTAGCTATGTGTTTTAAAAAGCATGAATAAATGAAGGGTACATTGCTCATGTATATAAAGGTAATTAAAAAAAATTATACAATTCATTATGTAATTTGTTGCATTGTTTATATTGTTATATCAATTTAATAACTCTCTCTCTTTCTTTCTCTCTCTTACATAGGGTTTTGAGACACATTATTTGTACGTTAATGCATTCAATGTGATCTTGAATTTTACGTCTGATGTTTTTAATTTTTACGGACATATTCAATTCGTAAAAGATCAACGTGTAAAAATTTTAATCACCTTTTTTTGACCCAAATTCGTAAAAATATACAGCAGTAAAAATTACCTGTTATATGGTATTTTATTTCACTCTATATCTCATGCTTGTTTTAATCAATCGTATTCGCTTGTGCATTTATTAATTTCAAGTTTTATGCCTGATGGAATCAGGTGCTTTAGATCCTTTTCATGCCAGCACCTATCCCGACACAAGACCTTGATTTATCCATTCTCATCCATAGAATCAGTCTCCACGCATCATTTTACAAGTCTCCAAATTTCAAATAAAACATTCTCATTGAACCTTTGATGCTTTCCCATAAAAATGGCCGGGCATATATTGTTTGTCATGTACGTCTTCCATCTTTCCGTCTGTCCCTCCGTCCCGCTTTGCGTTTACCTCAGTTCAAAGCTCAATTTCAAAGAAACTATTCAATGTTTTTTATATTAAACGTCCTATGCTGATAAACATTGATGAGAGCTATTTTCCTGCATCAACATAATTATTTTGACTTTGACCTTTCCTTTGAACTTAATCTCACCTTTTTTAAATCTGTCTAAAGAGACCATTCAAGATAGTATCATCAAAATTCATGTGCCGATATGTACTGATATGTTCTGATACGTACTATAGGCTATACACGTTTGTAACTGCATCAACATTTTGTTTTACCTTTCCTTTGACCTTAACCTAACTTTTCTCAGGTTAGTGTTTAACTCAGAAACATACCATTCAAGACTGAGTATTCATTTCCTTCTTATGGTGATACATACTAATGTAAGCTGCTCAACTCCATCAGTATTCTTTTTTTACTTTGACCTATCCTTTCACCTTGATCTTACTTTATCTAATTCAGTTAGTATTTAGCTCAGTTTTGAAGAAAGCATTTATATTTTTACTCAACTTCATATGTTGATACACACTTTTGAGAGCTATCCAAACCTTAGTGTAGAACAGATGCTCTAACCACTGTGCCACACGGGCGACCTTCAGTTTTGAAGAATCCATTCAAGACATTTTTATCAAACTTTAGTATCCTGATACATTTTGATCTTGCACTTTTCTGTGACCTTGACCTCACTTGTCTTTAATTTGCATTTTGCTTAGTATTAAAGAAACCATTTGAGATATTTTTATGTGAGCTTATGCATATATGCATTATCTGAAGGGAATTTTTTAATCTATATCCATTTTTAAGATTTCAATTTTTAAGAAACTATTCAAGATATTCTCAACAAACGTCATACACTTATACAGATTTAATGTTGCATTATTTACTAATAAACACTCGGCGGGGCATTCATGTCCTATAGATATATTTCTCGTTAAATCGTTATGTAAATCATAGTTTTGAACCTAATAAATTCTTTCGATTCGATATATGTTCAGAAAAAATATTGACAGAACATATCCAGTCTTTTGGACGAGTCAATGTTACTGACAGAGAAACTTTAAATTCTCAACCGTATTTGTACCAGTGAAACATTGCTGATATAATACATGGTGGGGCATGACCTTGACTCAACTTCGAGGTCACTAAATATAAGATGTTTTGGGTGCACGTATGGACAAAAAGAATATCTAAAAAAAACATACGTAAACTTTTCCAGTCAGTAACACACAGATTATGCATTTTTATAAAAGAGTTTGTCATTGCTTGTCGCAAGGTCATTTAGAAAGTTCAAGGTCATGCAGAGAGCATTCCTTTACAGTCTTTTTCCTGGCGAAACATTGTAAGTTGCTTCCTTAACAAGCCTTTAGGTTGCTTACTAACATAACTTAATGGTTTGACCTAGACTCAAGGTTACGTCTTCCTTTCCGTAGCTCCAACGGAAGACCTATTCATTGCTTTGCAACGAGCTCGGCTCTAGTTAATGTTATCTTGCTGAAGCAAACAAGTATCAAGAACAGAAAAAATCAGATTTTTATAGGGTCTAGTAAAATCAAATTTCAGAAAACAGCAAGAACTGGGATGATTTCTGATGCAGTGATCTGAATTTTTGTCCTCGCATTTCACTCTTGGTATAACAAGAATGTCACTTACATCACATCATGAAACACCAACTTTTATTTGAGGTAAACGTTACTAAGAGCACCATGAATTAAAATTACAAATATGAGGGGAAAATGTTGAATTAAATTTTTTTAACTTATTCAAACATTCTTAATAGAATATTTTATTTTTATACCAGTTTGTATTAAGGACAGATATTATGAAATACCTGTATAATTATGTGGGTCAATTTTCGCCTCATTGCATATCCGAAAATATGCATAGCATTTCCAACAATTTTTTATTTCATTTCTGACATATTTTTTTTTTCATTTCTGGAATTTACCTGTGAGGCAATTTAATGTTTTCCAAGTCAGTGAAATGTAATTTTAAAAGTATTTACTGCAAAATATTGATAAAAAATATGTAAAAATCCATCTAATCATATGTACATACATGTAGCACTAAGTCTAGGTAAAAGAGTCCATTGAGCATAAAACTGTTTTCACCATGCAGATTTAATGTGCATTGAATTAAATGTCAGTGACAGCACCAAACTTATAATTATGTCCAAGTCATTGATCAATTTTAAAACAAGAGGCCCATGGGCCACATCGCTCACCTGAGAAGCTTTGACCATTCTGTTCTTTACCAGATTTCCCCCTTGTTATACATGATGCATCCCCACCCTACCACACTGATCATAATTTAGACATTTTGAAATCTACACTACCCCATCCTTCCATGGGCACATATGTTTCAGCTTTTTTTGCCCAGTGGTTCCTGAGAATAAGTTTTTCAAAGATTTTTCCTATATATTTCTCTGTAAAACTTTGATTCCCTATAATGACCCCGCCCTTCCCCCCGGGGTCATGATTCCTACAATTTAGAATTTACACTACCCCAGAATGCTTCCACATAAGCTTCACTTTTTCTGGCCCAGTGGTTCTTGAGAAGAAGATTTTCAAAGATTTTTCCTATATATTTCTATATAAAACTTTGATTCTCAATTGTGGCCCCGCCCTTCCCCCGGGGGTCATTATTTGAACAATTTAGAATCTACATTATACCAGGATGCTTCCACATAAGTTTCACCTTTTCTGGCCCAATGGTTCTTGAGAAGAAGATTTTCAAAGATTTTTCCTATATATTTCTATCTAAAATTTGATTCCCCATTGTGGCCCCGCCCTTCCCCTGGGGGTCATGATTTGAACAATTTAGAATCTACACTATACCGATTTGAACAATTTAGAATCTACACTATACCAGGATGCTTCCACATAAGTTTCAGCTTTACTGGCACAGTGGTTCTTGAGAAGAAGATTTTCAAAGATTTTTCCTATATATTTGTATGTAAAAGTTTGATACCCCATTGTGGCCCCGCCCTTCCCCCGGGGGTCATGATGTGAACAATTTAGAATCTACACTATACCAGGATACTTCTACATAAGTTTCAGCTTTTCTGGCCCAGTGGTTCTTGAGAAGAAGATTTTCAAAGATTTTTCCTATATATTTCTATATAAAACTTTGATTCCCCATTGTGGCCCCGCCCTTCCCCCAGGGGTCATTATTTGAACAATTTAGAATCTACACTATACCAGGATGCTTCCACATAAGTTTCAGCTTTTCTGGCCCAGTGGTTCTTGAGAAGAAGATTTTCAAAGATTTTTCCTATATATTTCTATATAAAACTTTGATTCCCCATTGTGGCCCCGCCCTTCCCCCGGTGGTCATGATGTGAACAATTTAGAATCTACACTATACCAGGATGCTTCCACATAAGTTTCAGCTTTTCTGGCCCAGTGGTTCTTGAGAAGAAGATTTTCAAAGATTTTTCCTATATATTTCTATATAAAACTTTGATTCCCCATTGTGGCCCCGCCCTTCCCCCAGGGGTCATTATTTGAACAATTTAGAATCTACACTACCCCAGAATGCTTCCACTTAAGTTTCAGCTTTTCTGGCCCAGTGGTTCTTGAGAAGAAGATTTTCAAAGATTTTTCCTATATATTTCTATATAAAACTTTGATTCCCCATTGTGGCCCCGCCCTTCCCCCGGTGGTCATGATGTGAACAATTTAGAATCTACACTATACCAGGATGCTTCCACATAAGTTTCAGCTTTTCTGGCCCAGTGGTTCTTGAGAAGAAGATTTTCAAAGATTTTTCCTATATATTTCTATATAAAACTTTGATTCCCCACTGTGGCCCCGCCCTTCCCCCGGGGGTCATGATGTGAACAAGTTAGAATCTACACTATACCAAGATGCTTCCACATAAGTTTCAGCTTTACTGGCCCAGTGGTTCTTGAAAAGAAGATTTTGAAAGATTTTTCCTATATATTTCTATATAAAACTTTGATTCCCCATTGTGGCCCCGCCCTTCCCCCGGGGGTCATGATTTGAACAATTTAGAATCTACACTATACCAGGATGCTTCCACATAAGTTTCAGCTTTTCTGGCCCAGTGGTTCTTGAGAAGAAGATTTTTTAATGACCCAACCCTATTTTTGTCTTTTCTTGATTATCTCCCCTTGCGAGGGGATATGTCCCTTCATTTTAACAATTTAAATTCCCCTTTACCCAAGGATGCTTTGTACCAAGTTTGGTCAAAATTGGCCCAGTGGTTCTTGAGAAGTCGAAAATGTGAAAAGTTTACAGACGGACAGACAGACAGACTTACGGACGACGGACAAAATGTGATCAGAAAAGCTCACTTGAGCCTTCGGCTCAGGTGAGCTAAAAATGTGGGAAATGAAAACAAGAAGCCCATGGGCCACATCGCTCACCTGAGTAACTTTGGACATTTTGTCATTTAACAGATTTCCCCCTTTGTAATACCTATCTGGACATTGACAATCCTAAAGGGTCATGATTCAAACAATTTTGAATCTACATTACCCAAGGATGCTTCCACACAATTTTCACCTTTTTTAGTCCAGCTGCTCTTGAAAAGATGATTTTAAAGGGTATTTTTCTTTTATACTTCTCTGTAAAATTTTGATCTTTTATTGTGGCCCCGCCCTACCCCCGGAGGTCATGATTTAAACAATTTAGAATCTACACTTCTCCAGGATGCTTTCACATAAGTTTCAGCTTTTCTGGCCCAGTGGTTCTTGAGAAGAAGATTTCTAAAGTTTTTTCTATATATTCCTTTGTAAAACTTAGATTCCCTATTTTGGCCCCGCCCAATCCCCGGGGGTCATGATTTGAACAATTTAAGAATCTACACTACCTCTGGATGCTTCCACACAAGTTTCAGCTTTTCTGGCCCTGTGGTTCTTGAGAAGAAGATTTTTTAATGACCCCACTCTATTTTTGTATTTTCTTAATTATCTCCCCTCGGAAGGGGACTTGGCCCTTTATTTTAACAATTTAAATTCCCCTTTACCCAAGGCTGCTTTGTACCAAGTTTGGTTAAAATTGGCCCAGTGGTTCTTGAGAAGTTGAAAATGTGACGGACGGAGGGACAGCTAGACGGACGACGGACAACGGGTGATCAGAAAAGCTCACCTGAGTTTTCGGTGAGTTAACAAAAAAATGTCGGAAATGAAAAGTTGATAATTACAAAAAATTCCGGAAATGAAAATCAGCCTCAATTTCATTAAATGCATGCTTAAATTAAGGCATTTCCACCCACTCAGGCTATTTTTGCCCTTCTAGTAATTTCCAACATATATTTATCACACAAATAGAATTCTAGAAATGTTTTTCAGTTTATTAATTTTTGTGTTGTCATTTACATCTTTATGACTTAATTTAATAATGAAAACAAATAGCTGCCTGGAGTTTTAATTATAATTAACACAAGGACTTGTTATGTACACAAGGTGTGATATGTTTGTTAGAGCTGGTAATTATACTAATTAAGTTTTCATTTGTACTTTAAATATCTTCAACTCATCAGAGAGTTCAATTATTGAAACTATAGGTACTGGGAGCAAGCTCAGAAATTAATATCCTCGCTGCTATCAAAAACAAACAAGAGGCCTTATAGGTAGTGATGAAACGATTGTCGATCATTCTTGGGTGTTCGATTCCTATTATCGATTACGTTTTTCATAATCGATTGTCGCCCAAATAAACTTGTACGATTTGAACGATACAAATACGTACACATTTTTAAAAACAAGAGGCCCAGGGGCCACATCGCTCACCTGAGCAATTGGCTAGGAAAAAACACAGATCAGATCAGAACTGAATCAAAGTAAACTGGGGGGGGGGGGCACTTGAATTTTACACCCCCCCCCCCCAGGGGGTCATGATTTGAACAAACTTGAATCTACACTACCTGAGGATGATTCCCTATAAATATAACGAAGCCTGGCTTTGAAGTACTTGAAAAGAAGATTTTAAAAGGTTTCCCTATATGTTCCTATGTAAAACTCTGATCCGCCATTTTGGCCCCACCCTACCCCCGGGGATCATGATTTGAACAAACTTGAATCTACACTACCTGAGGATGATTCCACATGAGTTTAATCTTTCCTGGCCCAGTGGTACTTGAGAAGAAGATTTTTAAAGATTTTTCCTATATATTCTTATGTAAAACTTTGATCGGCCATTTTGGCCGCACCCTACCCCCGGGGGTCATGATTTGAACAAACTTGAATCTACACTACCTGAGGATGATTCCACATGCGTTTCATCTTTCCTGGCCCAGTGGTTCTTGAGAAGAAGATTTTTAAAGATTTTTCCTATATATTCCTTTGTAAAACTTTGATCGGCCATTTTGGCCCCACTCTACGCCCGGGGGTCATGTTTTGAACAAACTTGAATCTACACTACCTGAGGATGATCCCACATGAGTTTCATCTTTCCTGGCCCAGTGGTACTTGAGAAGAAGATTTTTAAAGATTTTTCCTATATATATTCCTATGTAAAACTTTGATCGGCCATTTTGGCCCCACCCTACCCCCGGGGGTCATGAAACTTGAATCTACACTACCTGAGGATGATCCCACATGAGTTTCATCTTTCCTGGCCCAGTGGTTCTTGAGAAGAAGATTTTTAAAGGTTTTTTCTATATATTCCTATGTAAACTTTGATCGGCCATTTTGGCCCCACCCTACCCCCGGGGGTCATGATTTGAACAAACTTGAATCTACACTACCTGAGGATGATTCCACATGAGTTTCATCTTTCCTGGCCCAGTGGTTCTTGAGAAGAAGATTTTTTAAAAATGCCATTAATTTTTCTCTATTTCATAATTATCTCCCCTTGGAAAGGGGCCTGGCGCTTCATTTGAACAAACTTGAATCCCCTTCACCCAAGGATACTTTGTACCAAGTTTGGTTGAAATTGGCTCAGTGGTTCTTGAGAAGATGATGAAATTGTGAAAAGTTTACGACGACAACGACAGTGACAATGCAGACGTCGACAGACAACAGACAAATTTTGATCAGAAAAGTTCACTTGAGCCTTTGGCTCAGGTGAGCTAATAATACATGTTAAACGAAAGGAGGTCAACAAAAATGGCGTTCGAAGACGAAGTTAACAAAATTTACCCATATCCAGGGAATGCATAGATAGAATGTTCTACCGATAAGTAATATTGTCCGACGGACCCGTTTAAACGATAGAATTTGTTCCGTGTATTTGTAATGTTGCAAAAGAAACACGGGCAATAACTCCTACACAGTGCATTTACTACGGACAATCTAGATAGTTCCCAATGTTAACATGACAGCTAAATTTGAAGTGAGAGAAAAACGTTGAGAACATAATTGGATTTTCGTCTATATATGGATTATTTTGGGGGATAAAAGGCATAAGCAATCTCAAAAAGGTTTGTTTTGAATAATTTGGAAGTTATTTCCAGTGCAAATCCTTTTATATTCTTCAAAATCATTTCGGAGCGGATCTGCTTCGATCTACATTGAAAGTATATGGGACATATTCTAACTGTGGTGAGGGCTTGTACCGAGACACAGTTAGATTATTCTAACTAGGGAATGCAAAATCTGATGTCATGACAAACATTTTTAGCTTTTATGAGCAAATGCGTAAATTTTTTTTTCTGTTTCTTTGTTATTTATACAACACAAGAGGCCCATGGGCCACATCGCTCACCTGAGAAGCTTTGACCATTCTGTTCTTTACCAGATTTCCCCCTTGTAATACATATTGTGACCCCACCCTACCCCACTGATCAGAATTTAGACAATTTGAAATCTACACTACCCCAGGATGCTACCACACAAGTTTCAGCTTTTCTGGCCCAGTAGTTTGTGAAAAGAAGATTTTTAAAGATTTTTCTTATATATTTCTATGTAAAACTTCCCCACTGTGGCCCCGCCCAACCCCCGGGGGTCATGATTTGAAAAATTTAGAATCTACATTACCTCAGGATGCTTCCACATAAGTTTCAGCTTTTCTGGCCCAGTAGTTCTTGACCAGAAGATTTTAAAAGATTTTTCCTATATATTTCTATGTAAAACTTTGATTCCCCTTTGTGGCCCTGCACAACCCCCGGGGGTCATGATTTGAACAATTTAGAATCTACATTACCTCAGGATGCTTCCACACACATTTTGGCTTTTCTGGCCCAGTGGTTCTTGAGAAGAAGATGTTTAAAGATTTTTCCTATATATTTCTATGTAAAACTTGGACTCCCCATTGTGGCCCCGCCCAACCCCTGGGGGTCATGATTTGAACAATTTAGAATCTACACTACCCCAGGATGCTTCCACATAAGTTTAAGTTTTTCTGGCCCAGTGGTTCTTGAGAAGATTTTTAAAGATTTTCCTATATATTTTTATGTAAAACTTTGATTTCCCATTGTGGCCCCGCCAAACCCCCGGGGGTCATGATTTGAACAATTTAGAATCTACACTACCTCAGGATGCTTCCACATAAGTTTCAGCTTTTCTGGCCCTGTGGTTCTTGAGAAGAAGATTTTAAAAGATTTTTCCGATATATTTCCATGTAAAACTTTGATTCCCCATTGAATCATTGACCCCCAGGGGGTCAATGAGGGGCGAAGCGCATTGATGAAAAAGTTTTCCGTCCAAATTTTTCTTTGATACATCGATCAAAGAAAAAATTATTACATTCATTTCTTATCATTTAATTAAGATTTTAAATTAATAAAATGAAAGTTTCTTTCACTTTTCTATTAAATTTATGCATCAAAAACAGTGCGCATGAATACATCACCATAACGTTAACGTTGCTGAAAATTCAAAATGGCTCTAACCATGCTAACGAAAAACGTTCTCAGATATTGTCGTGTGATTACCAACAGTCTCCAAAATAATTTACAGTTCTTTAACACAAAAAACTTACCTGTTGTGTTATCCCTCTGTGTATATTTTCCCCGGTAAGTTATCTAGGTTCGTAAATGTAAAGGGAAGCTACTCAAATATCCTAATAGTTCTAGGTCACAGAAAGTTTGGATTTCATTTGCGCATCTTTTCATTTGAATTGCAAACCGAATATATAATTATATACATATCACAACCTGTCAATGCTGTAAAACCTGAAAGAGTCTGCTGCCGATAGTTCAAGATTAAAGAATTCCATCCTCAATTCATGCAGTGTCGTTTTTCTCGATCACTCGTTTCCCACGATTTAACAGATTTTCGGTTTTCCCCGCTTTGGTAGCATAATAAAACTTTTTTTCAGAGTTCTATTGTTTCATACCAGATATCTCAAAGTCAAACATTTAAGAAAAGTATGCCAATTAAACGATTTCTTCCCTTCTTTCCCGTAACTGTATTGTCGTCATGCAGACGAATTTAATTTGTTTAGCAAAGGGGGATAATTCAAAATGAAACGAAAGTAGAAAATAAGCCAGGAACCTAACGGACAGGTTCCGAAATTCAGGAAAATATTTATTAAAGCAAAGGTATTTGATTATTCCTTCGAAAAATAACCTGGAAGCGGGGAATATACATGTACCGACTGTCAAAGTAGTTCCGGCTGCTTAGTGCAACCGAACTCTAGATTTTATTGATGCAGTTATCAAAAGAATTTTTTATCCAATCAGAATCAAGTATTTTATAGAAATTAAATGATATATATTTCCATGTAAAACTTTGATTCCCCATTGTGGCCCCGCCCAACCCCCGGGGGTCATGATTTGAACAATTTAGAATATACATTACCTCAGGATGCTTCCACGTAAGTTTCAGCTTTTCTGGCCAGGTGGTTCTTGAGAAGAAGATTTTTAAACATTTTCCCTATATATTTCGATGTAAAACTTTGATTCCCCATTGTGGCCCCGCCCAACCCCTGGGGGTCATGATTTGTACAATTTAGAATCTACATTACCTCAGGATGCTTCCACGTAAGTTTCAGCTTTTCTGGCCAGTTTAGACGGACAGACAGATGGACGGACAACGGACAAAATGTGATCAGAAAAGCTCACTTATGCCTTCGGCTCAGGTGAGCTAAAAAAATTGTCTTTAGAATAAACTTGATAAAATTTTATTTTTAGTTTGTTCCATAAATGATAAATGCTCTAAATAAATGGAATTTTGTATTTGAAATTTATAATTACCAATTAAGTCCATCATTGATCGATTAAGCTTCTCCGATTTTGACCGATTATCGATTATGAAATTTTCCCGATTATTCAACACTACTTATAGGTCAAATGAGTATTGTTTAACAACTTTCTAACAACTAAATTTGGTTCGTGTTTTCAACCAGTGGCCATGTAATTCACAATTCACAATTTTGAAAGAGGCACCGTTGCTTATCATAATTATAAACTTAGCATGCTTACTCTATTTACTTAATACTTAGAGGTAGATCAGAGTAACAAAGAGAAAATGCACTTCCACTTTATAGCCAGTTGTGCACCTCACCCCAAAGGAACCACTGACCCTAGGGCCACATATTTCAAAATTTTGCAAATTTTATCATAAAATGGTTGATTAATACCAAAGAGCAGATTTCAAAGCATTAATTTATTTTAAGACTTTGCACCCTCCCCCTCACCCCTGACCCAAGGAGGGGGGGGGGGCATAAAAAATAACCATTTTGCTAGAGGCACCTTTCTTCATCATAAATATATATACTTGGATCATTGGCATAAAACCCAGGAGCAAAGGAAAGATTTTCAAAGAATTAATATATTTTCACTATATAATCAATAGAGCCCCGCTCTAACACCAGAACCCCTGACCCTGGGGCCATAAAATTCACAATTTTGGAAGAGGCACTCTTGATCAACATAACTATTTACTTACATAGTTTATTTAATACCCAGACACAGAGAAGAAGATTTTCAAAGAATTAATGCATTTTCACTATATAATCAATAGAGCCCTGCCCTAACACCAGAACCCCTGACGCTGGGGCCATAAAATTCACAATTTTGGAAGAGGCACTCTTGATCAACATAACAATTTACTTACATACTTTATTTAATACCCAGACACAGAGAAGAAGATTTTCAAAGAATTAATGCATTTTCACTATATGATCAATAGAGCCCCATCCTAACACCAGAACCCCTGATCCTGGGGCCACAAAATTCAAAATTTTGGAAGAGGCAATCTTCCTCATCATAACTATTTACTTACATAGTTTATTTAATACCCAGAAGTAGAGAAGATTTTCAAAGAATAAATGCATTTTCGCTATATAACCAACAGAGCCCCGCCCTAACACCAGAACCCCTGACCCTGGCCATAAAATTCACAATTTTGAAAGAGGCACTCTTGATCAACATAACTATTTACTTACATAGGGGAAAAATTTGGGACCAGATATGCACTTCAAGAGATCAAGAACTTCGAGAGATCGAAGATCGAGCCATTCAAGAGTTACCTGTATGTGCTTATTTAGTTTATTTAATACCCAGAAGCAGAGAAGATTTTCAAAGAATTCATGTATTTTCACTATACAAGAAACACATTGACGCAAGCGTCAAAAATCGGCCGCAAACCAATTAATTAATTCTTTCATATAATAAATTAGAAACTGAATTCTTATATTTATCTGTTAATTAATATATATCCCTGTGACATTAAACATTTGAATGCGACATCCCAGGACTTTCTTCAGTACATAATACATGTACATTGCTACATGTACAATATATTTAAGCAAATTACTCATAGTCCTCTGCGTCCCCGCACTCAGTAAGTTTAATTGGTAAGTACTATAAACGAACTCTGGCGGAAGTTTGATGTTCAACTATTTTTAACACTTAACCATTAAAACTAACGTTTAAACTTATCTAACTAGAGATAGTTTAACATTAAATAAAACGTAACAACTATGTGGAGCCCCTCGCTCGCTCAAAGGATGTTGAAACCCCCAACTCCCTCTAAATCCGCCACTTCATTTCTTCTCTATCTTGTTTTGGTGTGAGATGTGGCGGGAAAAGGCTTGGCATGTTGTAAAACGCGCTTTATCCTTGTCTGTTGGAGAAAAATCTCCTAATATTCTGTCTGATGATAAATTAAGATTAAATCATATTTTTGAAAATTTTCCGTTTTAAAAGTACATTGTATACATGTATTTATATTTACACGTCATTTCAAATTATATATACAACAAATCCTGTTGAAGTAGAGAAAGTAAAATTTGTTTAGACATGCATATGATGCGGTCCTTGCTTTAGACTATGCCCAACATGTGTGCTTATTTTTCCGCACTTCAGTTACGTCGGAGTTTGTCAATCAGGATTGGATGAAACATTTAACCCATTATTCATAAAATTTTAATTTTATGATTATTATGCGTTATTATTTAATATTTAGACACTCTTTCTTAATATTCTATTACATGAATGTTAGATATTTTTTATTCAAATTGCTCTAACTCCGCAGAAACGCACGGCGACTTAAAACTTTCATATCATATAACCGACCGCCTCCTGGCGGCCGGTAATAATCAAAAGAGCCCCGCCCTAACACCAGAACCCCTGACCCTGGAGCCATAAATTTCACAATTTTGGAAGAGGCACTCTTGCTCATTATAACTATGTACTTACATAGTTTATTTAATACCCAGGAGCAGAGAAGAAGATTTTCAAAGAAATAATGCATTTTCACTATATCATCTATATAGCCCGTCCTAGTACTAAAACCCCTGACCCTGGGGCCATGAATTTTACAATTTTGGTAGAGGACTCAAAGCTCATTACATTCATGCCAACAGTTTGCCTGCTTGATGTCTAGGAGTTAAAAGAAGAAGGTGGTTTCAGAGAAGAAGCTGAAAATGTTCAAATGTTAACACACGACGGATGACGACGGACAAAAGCTGATAGCAATAGGTCACCTGAGTTACTCAGGTGACCTAAAAAAAAATTCTCCTTCAAATTTTGTAAATGTGACCTTGAACTCACCAAAGACCTTAATTCATTACACAATTTCTGGGCATTGGAAATCTTTCTGTGAAAATCTTTCTATGGACATGCAATGTTTTCTACATTAAACAAGAGGCCCACGGGCCTTATAGGTCACCTGAGTATTGTGCAACAACTTTCAAACAATTAAATTTGGTTCGTGTTTTAGACTTAGCATGCCTTCTCTATTTACTTAATACCCAGAGGTAGATCAGAGTAACATTAAGAGAAAATGCACTTCCACTTTATAACCAGTTGTGCACCTCATCCCAAAGGAACCACTGATCCTGGGACCACATACAGTAAAACTCGTTTAGTACGAACACGGATATAGTGAATTCACGGATATAGCGAAGTTTCTCGGGGTCCCCGGCAAAATTCTTTACAATTCTTTGTAAAATTTTACGGTTATAGCGAACTCTGATATAGCGAATTTACGGATATAGCGAACTGATTTTGAGTCCCGAAGAGGTTAAAAATAATAAAATATATATCTTTTATAACGAATTTTCAAAAATCTCGAAAGTAAGATATATTGAGCTGACTTTATTTTTAGTAAGTTTTTCAAATGAAATATAATTCATAATGAAACCTCAGTAAGCCAAGGTATTGCTTCCATACCATATTCGGTTGTAATACTTGAAGGAAAACATGCATATTGTAAATTCGCTATGTACATTTATACGAAATCGTTATACGGATATAACGAATTACGGATATAGCGAATTAAATTCACAGGTCCCCAGGACTTCGCAATAACCGAGTTTTACTGTATTTCAAAATTTTGCAAATTTTATCATAAAATGGTTGATTAATAGCAAAGAGCAGATTTCAAAGCATTAATTTATTTTCAGACTTTGTACCCTCCCCCTCACCCCTGACCCAAGGAGGGGGGGGGGGGGCATAAAAAATAACCATTTTGCTAGAGGCACCTTTCTTCATCATAAATATATATACTTGGATCATTGGCATAAAACCCAGGAGCAAAGGAAAGATTTTCAAAGAATTAATATATTTTCACTATATAATCAATAGAGCCCCGTCCTAACACCAGAACCCATAACCCTGGGGCCATAAAATTCACAATATTGGAGGAGGCACTCTTGCTTATCATAACTATGTACTAAGTTTATTTAATACTCAGGAGCAGAGAAGAAGATTTTCAAAGAATTAATGCATTTTCACTATATGATCAATAGAACCCCGCCCGAACACCAGAACCCCTGACCCTGGGGCCATGAATTTCAAAATTTTGGAAGAGGCACTCTTACTCATCATAACTATGTGCTTGGTCAGTTTATTTAATACCCAGGAGCAGATTTTCAAAGAATTAATGGATTTTCACTATATAATCTATATAGCCCCACCCTAGCACTTGAACCCCTGATCCTGGGGCCATGAATTTCAGAATTTTGATAGAGGACTCAATGCTCATTACATTCATGCCAACAGTTTGCCTGCTTGATGTCCAGGAGTAAAGAAGAAGATTTTTAAAGATTGCAATAATTTTAGTGGTTTTGGCCCCACCCCTCAGGCCCCCAGGGGGCGGGGACCACAAATTCACAATTTTTGTTCCCCTTCACCCATAGATGCTGTATACCAAATTTGGTTGAAATTGGTTCGGTGGTTTCAGAGAAGAAGCTGAAAATGTTCAAATGTTAACACACAATGCACGGCACACGACGACGGATGAAAACGGATAGCAATAGGTCACCTGAGTTTTACTCAGGTGACCTAAAAACATACTAGGTGATCACAGATAACAGAGCTCACCTAAACAAATGTTGTCTCTAAGTAAATAAGGCAAAATCCACCGTATTTAATTAATAATGTAAATGTACGATATTTGGTATGTACAATATTTGGCAGAAATTGATTTCTGGCTATGTTGGCATAGACTTGATTTACTGCATTCATCAATGTTCTTATCTATGCAAACATGTCCAAGACATTTAGCATTTTATTTGAAGTTGCGGAAAAAGGCTCTAAAAGAAAATCTAGAAGTGTGCATTATATAAATGAATTCTGCAGTATTCTCAGGGATACCAAAATCAGAATGAGAGACTTAAGAATCTAAATTTCCTGGGATTTCCTTGAGATTTTTCCCCTGTAAATGTCTATGTAAAATATTGATTCCCTTTTGAAGACCTTTCCTTCCCCCTGGGAGCATGATTTGAACACTGAACTTTGGAACCTTCAATACTAGTACCTGGAGATGCTTGTAAATGAATATCTCTGTTCAGGTCCTATTGTTCCTGAGAAGAATTTAAGCTTTATAAACATATTTCTTGTAAATTTAGGGGGGTCACACTGTATGAAAATAATTTTTATATGCTTGTGAGCCTCAATATGTTATAAAAATTGAGTTCTTACCTCACGTGGACGAGGGAAAGAATAGCAGCACACCTACGCAGATCTGTAACATTAACACCTGGTAGAAATGTGTCGGGTCTCTTCCGGCAGCTGATAAAGGAACAGATTACAAGTTCAAAGAGTTCAAAATATCTGTGTCATAATGTCCTTAAAGAAGTATTTCTAAAGTACCAAGATCTGAGCAAAAGTATTATTATAAGTATATGATATATGATACACCGTATTTCTGTCCCCAGTAAGGCCATATAAAATTAATCTTTAGATTCTCATCCCCGCCCGCCCCTCTCAAAATGTCCCGCCCCGATGTTTTTTATTTTGATTTTTGGGTATTTTCATGTATTTTTATTCAGTAAGAATTTGGTTCAAAGTTTAAGAGTTATCTCCCGTCTGTATTAAAAGTCGCGTGTCGCTATTAATAGCAAAAACGCCATGTGAAGAATGGAGAAAAATCGGCAATAAAAGAAGTTTAAATGTGTAAGGAAAAGATAATTTGTCAGTATAGAGAAGGCAGAGAAGAAAAAATAGCATAAACACATATAGATACCATCACTGGCAGGAGCGAGTATGTAGAGAGATTGTAACTAAGTAAAAATAGACGAGTAAAATGACACCTGGTCAAGTTATATATAACGATCTCCAGCTGTGTGACTTTGCTTTGAAATAAACAAAATCTACAACATCGTAGACAGACTTATGAGAAGGCCTAGATTTTTCAGTAGAATAATTATTAGAACATTTATATAGATTTTGCAAAATAAAAAGTCACGCATACCTACCTCATTTTGTTCAGGGTGTGCCGTATAATGTGTACTTGATAACTTGTTAATTAACAATAAATATTTAATTTTTAAAGCAAAAATTGTCTTTAAATATTTAAAAGAATATGAAAAGAATTAAATCTATTCATATTTACATTAAGGTAATGAAAAAAAAATGTGTACGTGGCGTCCATTGTTTTGTTGATACTTAGGCCTATATATAAATTAACAATTATAAAAAATAAAAAATAAAATCCGCCCACCCGCCCCAATTTTTTAGCAAATTAGGATGAGAATCTAAAGATTAATTTTACCTGGCCTAACGGTAAAATTTTAAAATCCCTTTCTTACATTGTGAACAATTCTATATTGTGTATAAAAAAAAATCTAAAATAACTAGAAATATGTCCATAGGACATGAATGCCCCGCTGAGGATATATTAGTAAAGCAACATGAAAATTTGTGTGTATAAAATTTGATCAGAACATCTTGAATTGTGATGCAGCTGAATTGCTTACATTAGTATGTATCACAGTATCAGCATATGAAGTTTGACACATTTCATTAAAGTGAGGTCAAGGTCAATGAAAATACCAAGGTCAAAAACTGTTGATTCAGTTGAAAAGCTCTCATCAGTAAGTATCAGCAAATGAAGTTGAAAATGTAATTATAAATGGTTTCTTTAAAACTGACTTAAACAAAAATGGATATAAGTGAGGTCTAGGTCAAATGAAAGGTCAAGGTAAAAAATGATGATACTATTGAAATGTGCTTACCTCAATATCTATCAGCTTATTACGTTTGACACTAATTTAGGAAAAGTGAGGTCAATGTTAAAGCAAAGGTCAAGGTCAAAAATGTTGATGCAGTTGCATATATCTCATCAATCAAAATCATCGGGAACTAGTCTATCCCTGGTAAATCGCGAAATAAAGTCGTCGCAAATAAAAGTTGGTTTACAGTATTTCAAAATTCTGCTTATTTTGAAATAAAAATAAATCCCCCGTTTTAGCCTCTCATATTCTTTGCATTAAAATAACGGTTATATCGAAATTGGCTATATTGAAATATGATCGCTTATATTGAAGCCACTGATCAGTCCCCAAAGGTTATAATGAGTTGTTTTCATAATGGTTATATTGAAGTTCTCCCTGGCGGCTGTCGTTACGGTTGGTGACAATAATTAAGCCTTACTGACCAACTGACATACAAAAGTGTGAATTAATAAGTTTTTACCTTATGTGTTTTTAATACTGCTTTTACAAACAAGAAATCTGTGAGCCAATGCTCACTAGTAATACCCCCGCTCTGATGTAAATAAGCACTATCACATTAATATACACAAGTTCAATTACAGGCAGATGCATAGAAAAATATGAAGTTAACATCAGATTCATATGAAAATTAATCCCACCATATGGCATGCCTCAACAAAGAGTGTAATTAAATTTCAAGCATCTGCTATGAATAGCTAATGAGAAAATTGCTACGAAGATTTGTTATGTACGAAACGGACAGATGCACAGACAAACAGGAAGTTGACATGGGATTTGATCAAAAATGTATCCCACCATATGGCATGCCTCAGAGAAGATTGTGTTAAAATTTCAAGCATCTGCAGATGAGTAGTTGCTGAGAAAACTGCGACGAAAATTTGTTAAGTATGAAACAGACAGATTCACAGACAAACAGGAAATTGACATCGGATTTAAGCAAAAATGTAACCCACCATATGGCATGCCTCAGAGAAGATTGTGTTAAAATTTCAAGCATCTACGATGAATAGTTGCTGAGAAAACTGTGACGAAAATTTGTTATGGACGGACACACAGACAGACAAACAAGGGTAAAACAGTATAATTAAAATTATTCACTGTTAAATTCTTTGTTTTCAGGTATATGGACATATTGAGGCAAAGCATAATAAAGGAACCCCACAGAAAAAGAAAAACCTAAACTTTGAATCTAAATATGAACTAGTTATGACTATTGATAAGCCTAAATTCAAAAAGCTAAGAATTTTGGGATTAACTTGAGTACACTCACGATGATATACAAGCAGCTTTCAGCTGTTTGAGTCTGGTGATTTTTCTCCAAAACACAATTAAAAGAATGCGATCGGGGAATTTTATAATGAGGTTGAAGATTTTCTTTTCAATGCAACAAAAAGAAATAATTTTATCAAAGTCTAATATTACATGTAATCTTTTCACCGTTATAGATTTACCAAATTCTTAATTTTTTCTTAATTTGTTCAGTTGACCAAATTAATTCGTTCAGATTTGTTCTTCATTTAAGATCGGGGTTGAACTTTTCAAAATGGCGGCTTCGCGATTTCGCTTATATTGGATTACGGATATATTGAAATGATTTCATGGTCCCCTGAATTTCAATATATCCGGAGTAGGCTGTATTCATAACTTTGTTAATACTGTAGATATCAAGAACTTCAAATTCATTGGGATTGATCTGTTCCCAAAACTTTAACCTGGTCTCTTGTTCGAAAAATATAGGTCAAATCCAGCATCCGAAGCAAGTCTGGTAGTGTCCATCCCTAGATGCATCATCCATGCAAGTTTGGTTCAGGTAGGGCTTATAGTTACTTGGGAATGAAAATATAGGTCAGATCCAGCATCCAAAGCAAGTCTGGTAGGGTCCATCCCTAGATGCATCATCCATACAAGTTTGGTACAGACAGGGCTTATAGTGACTTGGGAATGAAAATCTTGGTCAGATCCAGCATCCGAAGCAAGTCTGGTAGAGTCCATCCCTAGATGCATCATCCATGCAAGTTTGGTTCAGGTAGGGCTTATAGTTACTTGGGAATGAAAATATAGGTCAGATCCAGCATCCAAAGCAAGTCTGGTAGTGTCCATCCTTAGACGCATCATCCATGCAAGTTTGGTCCAAGTAGGGCTTATAGTTCCTTAGGAATGGATCTGCTCCAAAAACATTAACCTGGTCACTCATCTGGAAAATGTAGGTCAGATCCAGCATCCGAAGCAAGTCTGGTAGTGTTCATCCCTAGATGCATCATCTGTGCAAGTTTGTATCAACATGTGAAGTTTGATAACACCATCTTGAATGGTATGTTTAAAACTAAGCTAAACACTAATTTAAGAAAAGTGAGGTCAAGGTCAAAGGAAATATCAAGGTCAAAAAATGTTGATGCAGTTGCATAGCTCTCATCAATATCTATCAGCATATAATATCTTGGATAGTCTCTTTGAAACTTAGCTTTCAACAGAGCTAAACACAAAGTGTGACGGAAGGACAGGACGGAAGACGGACATAACAAACACTAGATGCACCGCCCATATTCATGGCGGGACATAAAAATGTTTTAAAGGATTTGTTTTGTCTCGGTGACAATGCAAATTTTTTTAACCAAGAGGCCTATGGGCCATAACACTCACCTGAAAGACTCTGGCCCTTCTGTTATTCAGATTATTTTGCCTATATGTTCCTTGGTAATACTGTAAATCACTTTTTATTCGCGAGAACTTTATTTTCGCGTAATCATGTGAGACAGAGTGCTCGCAAAAATTTAATTCTCGCGTATAATAGCATTCATTAAGATTATATAAAACAATAACCACAATTCGTGAAAATTTTGTCTCGCTAATCAAGAGACAATGACTATCTCGCTAAAATAAGGTGTCACGAAAATTTAGTGATCTACAGTATTTTAAAAACTTATTGTTGCCCAACCCTACCCCTGGGTGTAAATCTACAATGCCCGAGAACATGACAAATTACACCTTAACTGTTTATTTTTGGGGGGGGGGGAGACTTTGAAACAATTTTTTTTCCTGTATACTTTGAATGGTTGTTAATCATTAAAATCAGTAAGAACCAAGCAAACCACTGTATAGTTATCTTGAGTAGATCCAGGCTGTTCCATCAATAAGATATAGGTTTTAGATTTCAATAGTAAAATATTCAACATAGCTAATCCTAATTTTCATATTTATTTAAACAGATTGTAATATATACAAGAGGCCCATGGGCCACATCGCTCACCTGAGCCCGGGGGCTAGGAAAAAGTAGAAATTGGTTTATTATTGAAAAGTTTAAAACCAAAAGTAGTCCCATGACTAATCATGGCTTTTCTATTCTTGAGAAGATGATATTTTAAAGAATTTTCCTATATATTTCTATGTAAAACTTTGGTCGGCCATTCCTGTGGACCTGCACTACCCCTGGGGGTCATGATTTGAACAAACTTGAATCTACACTATCTGAGGATGCTTCCATATGAATATGATGAATTGTGGCTTTGCTATTCTTGAGAAGATGATTTTTAAAGAATTTTCCCATATATTTCTAAGTAAAACTTTGGTTGGCCATTCCTGTGGACCTGCACTACCCCCGGGGGTCATGATTTGAACAAACTTGAATCTACACTACCTGAGGATGCTTCCATGTGAATATGATGAATTGTGGCTTTGCTATTCTTGAGAAGACAATTTTTAAAGAATTTTCCCATATATTTCTATTTAAAACTTTGGTCAGCCATTTTGTCCTCGCCCTACCCCAGGGGGTCATGATTTGAACAAACTTGAATCTACACTACCGGAGGATGCTTCCATATAAATATGATGAATTATGGCTCTGTCATTCTTGAGAACAAAACTTTTAAATAATTTTCCTATGTATTTCAATGTAAAACTTTGGTCGGCCATTTTGTCCCCGCCCTACCCCCAGGGAGGGGTCATGATTTGAACAAACTTAAATCTACACTACCTGAGGATGCTTCCACATAAATATGATGAATTATGACTTTGTCATTCTTGAGAAGAAGATTTTTAAAGAATTTTCCCATATATTTCTTTGTAAAACTTTGGTCAGCATTTTGGCTCCGCCCTGCCCCCAGGGGTCATGATTTGAACAAACTCAAATCTACACTACCTGAGGATGCTTCCATATAAATATGATGAATTACATCTTTGCTAATCTTGAGAAGAACATTTTCAAAGAATTTTCCCATATATTTCTATTTAAAACTTTGGTCGGCCATTTTGTCCCCGCCCTACCCCAGGGGGGTATTTGAACAAACTTGAATCTACACTACCTACGGATGCTCCCATATGAATATATTTACATTCAGTGTAATTATGCGCCCGGATCGAAAGATCCGAGGCGTATATTGTTTTTGTCCTGTCTGTCTGTCTGTCTGTTTGTCTGCAAACTTTAACCTTGGCCATAACTTTTGAACCATGAAAGATAGAAACTTCATATTTGGTATGCCTACTCCACTAATGAAGCTCTTTCAAATGACACCAAGGTCAATGACCTTGTGACCTTGACTGTAACCTATATGCTAAAAATAGAGTTTTTTTTGGGACACTTTAACCTTTGCAATAACTTTTGAACCATGAATGATAGAGACTTCATATTTGGTATGCCTACTCCACTACTGAAGCTCTTTCAAATGGCACCATGGTCAATGACCTTGTGACCTTGACTGTGGCCTATACGCTAAATATAGCTTTTTTGACGGCAAACTATAACCTTCGCCATAACTTTTGAACGAAGAAAGATAGAGACCTAATATTTGGCATGCGTACTTCACCATTGAAGCCCTTTCACATGACACCAAGGTCAATGACCTGGTGACCTTGACTGTGACATACATGTATATACTAAAATAGATTTTTTGAACCTTCACCATAACTTTTATACCATGAGAGATAGAGACTTCATATTTGGTATGCATACTCCACTAATTAAGTTCTTTCAAATGACACCATGATCAATGACCTTGTGACCTTCATTGTGACCTTTATGCTAAACATATTTTTTTTCAAATTTGTTGCTGCCGGGCGCATAGTGTTTCACAAACACATCTTGTTTTCTTTATAAATTCCATTAGAAATCCATGACGTTCAAATCTCTATAACACATGCGAAACCTTGTCACCGTGCATTTGAATACACAGTAGGAACTATATGCATTTCCAATACTCTAGGAACACCAAAATGTACATTGTTTTGACATAATTTTATAAAAAAAAAATTACCCTGTTAAATTAACGTAAAAATATAACAAATGTGAGTTTAAAATTAATTTGTCACTTTTTTCCTCGCAATGTTCGTTTGCGTTATTTATCTTTGCAACGTCACAAACGGCTCTTACGTCTATAAAGCACACCAGTTTTGAAGGTCGCTAAATTCACATTAAAGATTACCGAAATAAACAATTATGAAGAGGAAAAAATTGAGAATGTAAATATAAGCATTAAATTCATAGTTTGGGATGTCTTCGGTCCTATAACACACCTGGCTGGCCGAAAATCATCATACTGCACTAACGCGCGGTACAGTCGCACCTGCTGTTACGGCCACCCTGAATCAGCGGCCACTCCCCATGAGCGGCCAGTTTCAATCCCGCCCGTTCAATTTTTCACTATATTTTAACTCATTTAAGCGGCCACCTGTCTAACGCGGCCAGTGGCCAGTGTTTTTAGGTCCCGTGCGCTCAACATGCCTGTTTTCAGCGGCCATTTTGTCCGTTTTGTCACATGTGACTTCCGTCTGACACGTGACCTCGTATCCTCATACGAAGCCAAACACGAACAGCTGATAATGAGTTAATGACCAATAATTGCAGGTGTAATTTGAATTCTGTCAGGATTTAATGATTTAATTAATATGATTAAATGATTTATTGTTAACAGATGTTTTTTGGTGTTCTTAATATACGAAAGTAAGTTGTTGAATAATTTCATGAACTCAATTACAATTAATTTTGCCTGAGGTTATCAAGTCATAGCGAACAGTCTTTTATGTTATATAAATAAATATATATCTAGAAAAACTAAAAAGCTTTACAATGCATCCGGGAAACGCTAATAAGTTGTTAGAACATTTCATGATTTTCTTGTGGCTGCAAAATTAAATTACCAACACACAAAAAAAACAATAACAGATTTCTCACAGAAATTCATGTAAAATAAAATGTAAGAAAATGGATTTAATTTGACTTAAAATTTCCTAAGTTTTTAAATGTGTTGAAATTGGATTTGGATACATGTGAAAATAAATACACAACTGTGATCGCAATTTTTTTTATTCATTGGTTTGAAACCTGGAATAAGTGGCCACCTGTCTTATGTGGCCAATTTGTCATTCTCCCACGAGTGGCCTCTTAAAACAGGTTTGACTGTATTCAATTTGTGGGCACGGCGAGGTGTATTATAGGACCGAAGACATCCCAAAATATGAATTCAATGCTTAAATGATCAATTACCATGGCTTTGCTATTGATTTTTAAAGAATTTTCCTATATAATTCTATGTTAAACTTTGGTCCGCCATCATTGTTCATGATTTGAACAAACTTGAATCTACACTACCTGAATATGTTTCCCCATAAGTTTCATCTTTTCTGGCCCAGTGGTTCTTGATAAGAAGATTTTTTAAACATGCCACCAAATTTTCATTAATTCTCAATACGTAATATTATGACTACCAATAAGTACCTCGCAGTTATCTAACTTACTACCGCTCTTTTGCGGGGGAGTCGAGAAAGGTCTAAATTTCTGGGGCACATGACATTATTTACAGTACACTCTGTAGTAAAAATCGACTGATTTCAACAATTTAATGCCGAAATCACAATGTTTTGCCAGATATTGAACTCCAAATAGTAGATTGTCAAATAAGGAAAGTTTAGAATATTTTATCTGCTTTAAAATGTGACGATTTTCAATGGAAATTTAACGAGAAGAGTCCGCTTAATTAAAAATATCATTAAAAATGTAACAATTTAGGATTGGCTCCTCTGAAAAATTTAATTATCTGGTTCAGCGATTGTTTAGCAAGGTATTCCATCAGGATTTTTTACTTACCTGTCCTTATAAATGCTACAATGATTGATCTTGCATTGTATTAAATAGCACATTTGCCCCCACCCAACAGACGTTTTCTACCTCCATCACGAAAGAGTTCCGCGATATCAAGTATTATCTCCCTTTGAATGAGGGTGTGGCCCTTCATTTGAACAAACTTGAATCCCCTTCACCCAAGGATGCTTTGTGGCAAGTTTGGTTGAAATTGGCCCAGCGATTCTTAAGAAGTGGAAAATGTGAAAAGTCAGACAGACAGAGAAACAGACAGCTAAACAGACGGACACCAGACATATAAAATACATGGTTACTGTCTTGAAATATAAGCGATATTTGGGCGACGGAAAGAAAATGTGATAGAGGGCGAGGCTTGCTGAGCTTTCTTATGTTTTCGACCCGAGCCCAAAGAAAAACAAGAGACCCAGGGGCCACATCGCTCACCTGAGCTCTGGCTCTGTAAAACTAAAAGCAAAAATCAGTTCAGTATTGAACCAGAAGTCTCTGTCGAGACTGAAGCTCTACTGGTTTGTACTTATAACAAAGGAAGAGAAAAGTAGCATTTGGGACTTAAAACTTTACAACAGCAATAAATAGAATAATGATGCTTGATTGAGCTCTTTTTGTGGCAAGATACTGCAATAAGACAACAGCAGTAGGTGTAGCTATTAATAAACTTTTAGAGTATTTTCAATTTTAGTAACCATGGCAACATCCTTCCTCGATATCAAAAATCAATACACAGAATTGTGTATCTTAGTGTAGTTTACTCGTGTGCCATGTTGTATTGAAATCAGACCAAAACTGTAGGAGGTGTAGCATTTTGAATGCATTTCAGAGATATTTCTATTTTTAGTAACCACGGCAACACCGTTCATCGAAATCAAAAATTGATGCATAGAATTATGTATCTTAGTGTAGTCTACTTGTGTGCTAAGTTATATTAAAATCAGACCAAAACTGTAGGAGGAGTAGCATTTTGAAAGTATTTCACAGAAATTTCTATTTTTAGTAACCACGGCAAAATAGTTCATTGAAATCAAAAATCGATGTAAAGCACCTTAGTGTAGTCTAATTGTGTTCCAACTTATAATGAAATCAGACCAAAACTGTATATGAAATAGCATTTTGAAAGTATTTCACAGAAATTTCTATTTTTAGTAACCAAGGCAACACCGTTCATCGAAATCAAAAATCGATACACAGAATTATGTATCTTAGTGTAGTCTACTTGTGTGCTCAGTTATATTAAAATCAGACCAAAACTGTAGGAGGAGTAACATTTTGAAAGTATGTCACAGAAATTTCTATTTTTAGTAACCATGGCAACACCGTTCATCAAAATCAAAAATCGATAAACAGAATTATGTATCTTAGTGTAGTCTACTTGTGTGCTAAGTTATATTGAAATCAGACCAAAACTGTAGGAGGAGTAGCATTTTGAAAGTATTTCACAGAAATTTCTATTTTTAGTAACCACGGCAACACCGTTCATCGAAATCAAAAATCGATACACAGAATTATGTATCTTAGTGTAGTCTACTTGTGTGCTAAGTTATATTGAAATCAGACCAAAACTGTAGGAGGAGTAGCATTTTGAAAGTATTTCACAGAAATTTCTATTTTTAGTAACCACGGCAACACCGTTCATCAAAATCAAAAATCGATACACAGAATTATGTATCTTAGTGTAGTCTACTTGTGTGCCAAGTTATTTTGAAATCAGACCAAAACTGTATGAGGAGTAGCATTTTGAAAAATTGTTTACAGACAGACAGACAGACAGACAGACGGACGGACGGACGGACGCCGGACGCATTACTATCGCATAAGCTCTTCTGGTCTCTGACCAGTAGAGCTAAAAATTTAAATGTAAAAGTTTGTTCAAGTGGGGTGAGTACAGGACATAGAAGTACTTAAAAAGAAAACTGCTCCAAAAAACTTAACCTTAACCTTAACCTGGGACGCCGAGGCCGACGCCAAGACCGACAAGACCGACACCGAGGGTATTACATAAGCTCCCCCACTTCATTGAGGTGAGCTTAAAATCAAGTGTCTATGTATATTGCTCAAGCAAGGTGACTAAGGTGACCTAAAAATGAACTTATTTCACTCAGGTCCTAAAGATCTCTGACCACACACTTCGAGTACCAATTACTTGTAATAAAACTAGGGCTACAGTAATTGAATATACAGTTATAGAAGCTTTTTTTAATTGTGTTAATTATGCACCTGGATTGATAGATCTGAGGCGTATATTGTTTTTGTCCTGTCTGTATGTCTGTCTGTCTGTCTGTCGTCAACTTTAACCTTCGCCATAACTTTTGAACCTTGAGAGATAGAGACTGCATATTTGGTATGCCTACTCCACTAAGGCCAGATAAAATTAATCACTAGATTCTCATCCCCGCCCACCCTTCCCAAAGTGTCCCGCCCCAGTGTTTTTTTATTTTGATTTTTGGGTGTTGAAAGAAGTATTTTCATGTACTTTTATTCAGCAAAAATTTGGATAAAAGTTTAAGTTATCTCCTGTCTGTATTAAAAGTTGCATGTTACTATTTATAGCAAAAGTGAGGAACGGAGAGAATAGAGTTTTCCCGCGTTTCGGAGAATAGCGGGAAAACGTTGTATGATAGCTACGTGTTTGAATAGCTATGCGTAGTAATACAAGGCGGGCCATAGGAAGGCCAGTATAAAGTGTCAGTGGCGTAAAGTTAAGGTCATTCTAAGCCAGTCTTTCTCAGTGTACGGAGCACTATTTTTTTTTTTTATTCTAAGCTTGTCTGGCTCACACCTATGTTGTGTTGTGTTAATATATAGAAAGGGGGGTGGATAGTATTCTTATAAGTGTATATTATACATCGGTAATAAAAGCAGTTTAAATATATAAGGAAAAGAGAATTTGTCAGTTTGGAGAAGGCAGAGAAGAAAAATATAGCATAAACACATCTAGATACCATCTCTGGCATTAGCAAGTTTTTGGAGAGAGATTTGAACTTAAGTAAAAATAGACGAGGAAAATGACACCTGGTCAAGTTTAAATGATCTCCAGCTGTGTGTGATTTTGCTTTCAAAAAAAAAAAAATAAAACATCATTGGCAGACTTTAGAGAATGTCAAGTGCTAAGGAAATGTTTTATAATCTTAAAACTGTTCAGGCCTAAGTTTTTCAGTACAATATTTCATTAGAATATTTTATAGATTTTGCAAATATGACCTATTTAAATGTCGAACATGTTAGGTCGCAAGAATGATTAAATTTTTCAGGAAAATAGAAATCTATGATATTTTACAGGAAACAGAAGGCTTTGTTGATAAAACTAAAAGGCATTTGCCATTTTGGGGTAAGTCCGATAAGAAGTCTTGCATACACAATTTATTGGTATCCCCATCTCAATTTGTTTGGCATGCGCCTCCCATATATGATTTAACAATTATAAAGAATAAAAAATAAAATCCGCACCCACATTTTTTATCAAATTAGGATGAGAATCAAAAGATTAATTTTATCTGGCCTAATAAAGTTCTTTCAAAAGACACTAAGGCTGATGACCTTGTGACCTTGACTGTGACCTTCATGTTAAAAAAAGCTTTTTTGAACTTTTTGCCATAACTTTCAAACCATAGGAGATAGAGACATCATATTTGGTATGCATACCTCACTAATTAAGCTCATACAAATGACATCAAGGTGAATGACCTTGTGACCTTGACTGTGACCTATATGCTAAAAAAAGCTTTTTTGAACTTTCTCCATAACTTTTGAACCATAGGAGATAAAGACTTCATTTTTCATATGCATACTCCACTAATAAAGTTCTTTTAAATGATATTAAGATAAATGACCTTGTGTCTTATGACCTATATGCTAAAAATAGTTTTTTTAACGTTGTTGCCACCGGGAGCATAGTGTTTCACAAACACATCTTGTTTTGACTTTGATCTTGTTCTCACCTTTGTACCCAATCTGTGATTTTCTTTAAACATCCTAATCCAGGACAGGGATGCTGTTTATAGAGTCTTATGAGCAGATTTTTCGTGACTTGTGTATGGACCTAGAACAAAATGGATGGTTAAACAGTAACATGTTAAAATGAAATTTAATGAGAAACATTTTACTAACATACATTTATACACCCCCTTGTGGTATTGATTTATAAAATATTGAGTGGAGAAAATGTTCTTATATGGAGAGAAGTTTGACCTTGTGACCTGAATATAAATAGGGGTCACCTACTTCTGAGTATCAGTGTACCAACTAAGTGTAGGGATACATGTAATTCTTCACTTTACCCTGATTTGTACAAGTATGGAGACAATTCTATTTTTTAAATTCTACCTCATGTGTATATGATTTATACAAGGATAAGAAGGGTTTAAAATTAACAGTCGCCCACTCGCAATTTGCGACTAAAGTTACATGTGAACAACTTAAAATTGCATTCAAGTTGCCCACATGGCAATCAAAAAATTTTCAATAATACATATTTGTTTTTCAATTTTGTCCGGAAGTTTTTAATTGCATTCCTGGAAAATTTCGAAACCAGTAAAATGTTTTTAGCTGGGCTTATTGCTCAAAGAGCAATTGCCGGCTTATGTGATCCTGTTCAAGGCAGGATGTTAACCCCATAGTCGCCATTTCTAAGTTACCTGCAAAAATATAGTTCTTACTCTCAGCCGCTTTTGAGATAATACAAACGCTAAATAAAGCAACAAAAATAAAACGAAGTTTTATCTATATAAAACAAACATTAGTAGTAATGACTTTGAAAACTTCCTAAGTCAAAGAACATAGTTCATTAGCGTAAGGATTTTTGATAAACAGTGTAACTGAATTCTCTACAATTACGAGGTAAAGCAGGAGAGGGAACCAGACTGGCCTGTTTGTTTACATTCAGCTGCAGTACCAGATTAATTATGATTCTGACAAAATTGGACCGTGGTATTAGGATTGAAAAACTCACTGTCAGTGTCTTATCATTTATATTGATAGTTTTAAAATAATTTTTTTATCAGAATATAAACGTGATTCATGTAAGAAATCCATTCTACTCTGTAAATGAGCCCGGCTCTCTGTACTTCTGAGTACTTTGATTTAATTACAAGTAAGACGTACTTATACATAAAGTATCTGAGTGATTATGTCCGCACGTGGCATCCACGGCCCAAGAAACCAAAAAGTACCATTGTTACTTGTCTGAGATGTATTTAATTTGGTAATATTAACATTTCCAATGTCTTTTTTGGAGATAAAATTACAAATAGTTAATGTACTTTATTTCTCCATCAATGTACTGTTTCAATGATAGGCGCATTTAAAAAAAATCACATGTACGGCAGGACAAATAGAGACAGAAGCAGGGTTTCTAGCACGTGGATTGGCGGACTCAATATCATGTAAATATAAGGAACAACTGTCACTTGATCAATCGATGACAATGATCAACCAATTGGCTTGCGTGATAATTTTTGCCTTGGGCATTTATGCAAATATCACGAACGCCAATCAATTGATCACATCATGAAATCGAAAAATAAGACAGTTATTCCTTAATTCAATTACCATATCAATCTTCATAAACAGAAGAGTTCCACTTCCAATTTTGCTAAGTCATGCATATATGTTAAAAGTGTAATAATTAAAGGGCAAATAATTTTTGATGTGGGCCCAAGAATTGCTAGGTTCAGTAGCCCACATGGCTACATGTCTTTCCATATACCCTGATTTTGTTTACGATTCGGAAGACAACTAGTATTTATGTTATATTACAACTCACCACAATAGACAAGGTCAGAAGAGGACAATTCTCTAGAATGGTTTCAATATCTTCACTGCTTGCCAACTGGCTCATACCCTTAAATAATAACATATCAAGCAACTGCATGAATAAAAGGGATTCCCATACCGAAATTAAGTACAAATTAAGTACAGAAAAAAAGTACAAAAAAAGGTCAAAAAAAGTATACTTTTTTCGACTCAATTTGGAACCAGAGATTTGGTCGTTCCAAATTGAGTCAAAAAAAGTATACTTTTTTTGTGCTTTTTGAGAACTTGTGTTCTCAGTCACAGAAGAAGGATAACAAAAGTATACTTTTGGTACATTTCTATATTTGACCAAGGTACATAAAAAGTATAATTGGAAGTACAAAAAAAGTACTTTCTTAAAACTATTAAAAATATTAAAGTACAAAAAAAGTATACTTCTAGAAAAAGTACAAAAAAAGTATTCTTCCAGAAAAAGTACAAAAAAAGTATTCTTCTTGAAAAAGTACAAAAAAAGTATACTTCTAGAAAAAGTACATAAAAAGTATTCTTACAGGAAAAGTACAAAAAAAGTATACTTCTAGAAAAGTACAAAAATGTATGCTAAAAAGGTGTTAAAAAAGTACAAGAAAAGTATACTTCCGGAAAAAAAGTACAAAAATGTATGCGAAAAAGTACAAAAACGTGTGCGAAAAGGTACAAAAATGTATGCAGAAAAAGTATTTAGAAAGTACTTCTTTTAGATTGATGGTTTAAAAAGGACAATAAAATGCATTAAGATCTGATATACCAAAAAAAAATTAAATCTCTTAATCTTACAGAATTGTAATTCAAAAGCATGAAATTTTGACCATTTGAAATATCTCCATTAAATCATTCATTATTTTCAGTTCTATAAATCTTCCATAAATGATTAGAGAATAAATTGGAATATAAAATCATCAACAAGATTATATATAATTTTATAGATAACAGTTTTTAATCCTTTTGCATCTAGTCACTACATGGTTGGAATCTCGAGGTAGGGGTGTTCCCAACCCCCCAAACTGAAATTGCATCCTACAGGCTTGTCCTGTACATGGATTTGTCACTGATTGATCACACTCACAGATCGCCTACCCTCCTAAGTCTATTCAACCAATCTTTCTCTCTGTGATCTTCATTTGAATATGCTATGTGGTTTCACCCTTCAACATGTCTAAGCACTTTTCCTGGGGTTCTGCAAAAAAGTTTAATAATCAATTTTTTTTTCAGTTCTAAATTAAACATCACAGTTCTCAAAAAGCAGAAGTATAATTCATAAGCTAATACATGGCAGACTCACATAGTACATGTTTCATATTATTACTGGTTTGATATAATTTTTAAATTTTTTATTTAACAAAGTCAGACTACATTTAAATTTAAATTTTAATATACTTACAGGTGATATGATACAGTTATATTGTTGAGGTATTTTCCCAGATGCTCTGCATTTAAGTCACACAAAAAAAGGCACTTCTGAAAATTTATATAGAAGAAAAATCAGATAACTTGAACATGTACGTTGAAAGATTAAGATTACTCTAAAATTAAATTCTTAAGTTTCTTAAAAAAAAAACTGCCTAAATTCTTCATGTTATATAACTTGAAATTAACATATATATAATAAAAAAAATTATCCATGTGCCTCAATATTGAAGCAACTCCCATCCCCTTTTGAAGTTGTGCAACTTAAAATTTATCAGATGCATGTAAATGCTGATACTTATAATGCTTGTTTATCATGTTTAATCCCCCAGTATTTAATTTATTTGTATTGACTTCCCCCCCCCCCCCCTTTTCAATCTCAACCCCACCTCTCACACACTATATACATTCTGCCTTTTAACAAACATCCATTTATTTATTTTACAAACTTTAAATCTTACAAAATTCAGTAGACTTATTGTTTTTTTAAATCAGCCAAGACTTATAGCTAGGCTACAAAAATGTATGTGCGTAGCCTAGTGAACGTTTCCAAATACTGAGCAGTGCTGATTATATTATAATCTTATTGCATCAATATCATATTGAAACATTTTAGGAATCAAATATGACAAGTAGTTGAATGATTCATGTTTCACAGAGCCTTAGAAAAAGCATGTTCCATTCAGTTAATTCTAATGTAATTTTACATCGTCATACCGATCAAAACAAACCAGAAATCGAAAACACAAATGCCCACATTATGTAAAATCTATGTAGAAATTCTTCATTAAATACATTTCTATAGTGGTGAAATACATTTCCTACAAACATTATCCAAATTTTAAACATAAATATAGCCTTACCGACTTCAAAATCTCCATTTTTGGTCTCAGCATTTCAATCACAACAATTTTCAAATCGTCTCCGTAAAAATCCGCGCTTCGTTGTTGACCAATCGTTGACGTTGAAAGAGTCACGTGATTAAAAAAATAAATAAATAAATACAGAATTAGTTCATAAAAATATCAGAAATTCTCTTAATAATGTTTTTAAAATCATTAAATTTATTTTGAAGCCGTTTTTGTGCAGTATTCGATATCTAGCTCTACCATAATTGCGACCGCCATATTGTGTAATAATCGTCGCCGCCATTTTGTTTGTTTGTTTTTTGTTTTCAATAAATTATCGAGTTCAATTTGTAAAGCCACAAGAAATTTTGAAATCCTTGTTAACTGCACAAATCCTAATAAAATTTACAGTCTTCAATCTCAATGTCGAAATATCTTGTATGCAGGCAGCATAGACGTTTGCACATGCTACTTATATTTCGTGCATTGTTTATACCTGTAAACATGATGAAAGTTCTTCGTGATAATAAAACGATAGGCATGGTGCATCTTGGAGGCTTTTGTAATTATATTCATCCCTTGCTATTTCCGTTTATTAGAACTACACGTAGGTGACACTTAATTATCAACTAAATATATCAACTATATTTTACCCTTATTAATTTAACCAGTATTTCTCAATACTCGGTTTTAATCCATTTGTTTACCACCTAGTCAAAATTATCACGTGTGATTTCGTTTTTCCCAGAAACTTCTTGTGAATTTATGTGTAAGTTTCCACTGCACCGTCTAGACAACAAAGGTCACCGAGTACAACCACCTGTGTCATTTGAAAAAAACATCGTTTGCAGAGAGAGAGAGAGAGAGAGAGAGAGAGATGTAAAATATAAACAGAATACTTGTTCATTTTAATATACATAACTCCCTTTCCAGAAATTTTACCTTTAAATAATTTAAAATTTCCACAGCCAGAGAGAGAGAGAGAGAGAAAGAGAGAGAGTTATTGCTATACAGATTTACGATGTAATTTCCATCAGGTTTACTAAATCTTGATGATTATAATGAGTTTGGGACATAATTCTGTTAAACATAGAATGGACATAGTATAACAGAAATACAAATACTGTATAAAACACCCCCTCATTTCCTTGCAACAAATGCATACTAATTAAATAGCCATATATTATATATACTCTTATGCGAACACCATAGTTGAATTCTGAATGCTCATATTAGAATATAACTTTCCTAAATCATAAGAATAATTTAATAATTATTTTAATATGAACAAATTGCTAATAGTAACTAATTTGTTAAAAAAATTGTTATAAAATTTCAAAATTAATTTAAACACAATGAGAAAAAAAACTAAGTCCAAATTAGGTACATAAAAAGTACATCCTTATTTTTCTGATTTTGCCAAAAAAGTTTAAGTCCAAGAAAAGTACATTTTTAGTACATTGAGAAAAAACTAAGTCCAAATCAGGTACAAAAAAAGTACAGTGGAAAAAAACTAAGTTCTATAAAGTACAAAAAAAGTACTGTGGAGAAAAACTAAGTCCAAATAAAGTACAAAAAAAGTACATCAGCTTTCAGAGGCTGTCTGGCCAAGTACAAAAAAAGTATACTTTTTCTGACCTTTTTCTAAAAAGCACAAATTTAATACTAAAAAAGTACAATAAAAGTATACTTTTTTGTACTTTATTTCGGTATGGGATTGCAATTTGTTTGTTGTTTTTTTTTTCTCTGTTTTTGTTTGATTTTTATGCTGCAAATTGTTTGATGTAATATAAGTAAATTTAATTAAGCTTAAACTTTGTATTAAGCAATGGATTCAAATTTACAAATTTAAATATAGGCACATTTTGGTATAAATTTTGTCGCAGATAAAAGTAAACTTCCCAAGTAATTTAGTAATAAACAATTTACCTGTAGGATATGTAAGGTAATACTTGTTGGCAAATAACCATGTCTGCATAAAAGTGACTGAAAATAAAGGTTTCTGATTAGTATGTACATGAAGCTAATTTGAATAAATGTGGACAGTGACAGTTATTCAAATGGACAATGTTCAATATATATTTGGTCGTTTCATTGGATATTAAATACATCTATAAAATGACTCTAGTAGAATTCTGAATTGAAAATTATAGAATTACACTGCCTTTCCCATCTAATCTATTACAGATAAAAAAATACACACAAAAAAAAAAAAAAAAACCATCTCCCTTCACCTCATTTAAGGAAAATTGTCCTGAGATCTGTAATTTAAATCAACTTTCACTTTTAAAGAATTATGCATCAGGATTTATTTTTATGAATTGAAAAACCAGTAATTTTTAAAGGTTCTCTGATTCATTGTTACATAAAATTGTGAGATCACAAACCAAAATACCCCCCGCTGGGTTTTTCAGAATTAAGTTTTTCCTTAATAAAGATATGCATCAAACATGAATTATGAAATTTTTCTTCCAGTGACCTTGAAGTTTCCCAATAACCTTGGGTCAAGGTCATGACACATCCTTGGGTCATGGGCAATCTTTGTGTGAAATGAGAACCTACCAAGTTTATCCATAAGAAAGATATGGACCGGACACGAATTATGAAATTTTTTTTCCAGTGACCTTGAACTTCTCCAAATGACCTTGGGTCAAGGTAATGACACACTCTTAGGTCATGGGCAATCTTTGTGTGAAATGAGAACCTACCAAGTTTATCCATAAGAAAGATATGGACCGGACATGAATTATGAAATTTTTCTTCCAGTGACATTGAACTTCCCCAAATGACCTTGGGTCAAGGTCAGGACACACCCTGGGCCATTAGCGATTTTTGTGTGAAATGAGTACCTACGAAGTTTATCCATAAGAAAGATATGGACCAGACACGAATTATGAAATTTTTCTTCCAGTGACCTTGAAGTTCCCCAAATGACCTTGGGTCAAGGTCATGACATACCCTTAGGTCATGGGCAATCTTTGTGTGGAATAGTAGATTCTAATGTCCCTCTGTAAGAAAGATAATGAGCGGACACGATTGCACAGACAGACGGACAGCTGGACGGACGGACAGCTGGACAGACGGACGGACAATTTGATTCCTATATACCCCCCCAAACTTCGTTTGCTGGGGGTATAAATATAAAATTTACAAAATACTTGTTGATAATTTGAAAGACTTATGAAATGCTTGTTTATATGAAAGACTTACGAAATGCTTGTTTATATGAAAGACTTATCAAATACTTGTTAATAATTTGAAAGACTTAAGTAATACTTGTTAATAATTTGAAAGACTTACGAAATACTTGTTAATGATTTGAAAGACTTAAGTAATACTTGTTAATGATTTGAAAAACTTACGAAATACTCGTTAATAACGAAATACTTGTTGATGATTTAAAGACTTACCAAATACTTGTTAATGATTTGAAGACTTACGAAATATTTATAAATAATTTGAAAGACTTACGAAATACCTGTTAATGATTTGAAAGACTTACGAAATACTTGTTAATGATTTGACATGGCAGATCCAGTGCTCCCGACATAGATGGACAGCTGACAAAGATTGAGTATGCAGGTAAACAAGAGATCAATCTACAAAACACAAAATCAATAGCAATATATAATATACACAAATCAATAAAATACATGATATACACAAAATATTATGAAATTTCCAAAACTCAACAACTACCTACTTTAAAAGTTCTATGCATACAGAATAAAATTAAATGATAACAAGAGGCCCATGGGCAACATTGCTCACCTTAGCACTGTGACTTGGAAAAAAAATGAATTTTTATCGAAAAGTTTATATCCATGATTTAAACAAACATAATTCTACACTACTTTCATAAAAATATGACTAATCAGATGATTTTTCAAGATGTTTTTCCTATACATTAAAACTCATTTAGTACGAACACAGGTATTGCGAATTCACGAATTAAGCGAATATATCTTGCATCCCCAGCTATATTTGATAAGTCCCAGTGACTTTGTTACAACCAAGTTTTACTGTATCTATTTCTATGTAAAACTTTGATCGCCCATTATGGCCCCACCCTACCCACGAAGGTCATGAATTGAACAAACTGCAATCTTCACTATCAGAGGATGCTTCTACATGAGCTTTACCTTTCCTGGCCCAGTGGTTCTTGAGAAGATTTTTAAAAGATGCCAGTATTTGTTAACTAATTCCTAATTATCTCCTCTTGAAAGTGGGCATGGCCTTTCATTTGAACAAACTTGATTCGCCTTCACCCAAGAATATTTTGTGGCAAGTTGGTTGAAATTGGCCCAGTGGTTATTGAGAAGATGAAAATGTGAAAAGTTTACAGACAGATGGACCGAAGTCAGACAAAATGTGATCTGAAAAGCTCACTTGAGGACAGGTTGGTTAAATTCAAAACTCAACTATAATAATATTTTCAATACATTGTATAACCCATAGAAAAGAAATCAATTTTGTAGCAAAACAGGGTGACATTGCTTTCATATCTAATCCGAACAGTTTTCTTCACATGAACAAGGAAACTAAATACACTTCCCATGAATCCAAGATCAAAGTCAGTTTTGACAGAGATATGGTGGTCAATTAACACATGAATTTAATATCAATTTGGTAGCAAAACAGGATGGCATTGTTTTCATAACTAATTATCCAAATAACTAATCCTAACAGTTTTTTTTTACATGAACAAGGAAACTAAATACACTTCCCATGAATCCAAGATCAAAGTCAGTTTTGACAGAGATATGGTGGTCAATTAACACATGAATTTAATATCAATTTGGTAGCAAAACAGGATGGCATTGTTTTCATAACTAATTATCCAAATAACTAATCCTAACAGTTTTTTTTTACATGAACAAGGAAACTAAATACACTTCCCTTGAATCGAAAGTCATAGTTATGATGGAGATATCATAGTCAATTAACACATGAACTAAATAACAAATACCTTTAATATGTTGATGAAAAAAAGACATTGTCTCTTGTTTGTAACATGCTTTGTGTTTTGTGAACTTTATTAATTTCATTCTTAAATATTAATTTACTTTCGTTTTTTAAGATTAGAGTTTCAAAATAAACAAGAGATGTTTGCAAAACACTTTTGCCCCCCTCCCCCCCAATTGGATTTTTTCTAAGTCCAAAAGGGTAAATGGTGCAATCCTACCCAAATCAGAACTTGACCTAGATATTCAGCTGAAAAATCTGTAAACTAAATTTCATTTCAATATGTGCAATCTCTGCAAAGAAAATGAACGGAAACTGCAAACAAGTGGAATTTTTGTAAGTCCAAGGGGCATAACTCTAACAAAAAGGGTGCGATCGTACCTAAAACAGAACTTGACTTAGACATTTAGCTGAAAAATCTGTATAACTCTTCGAATGAGGGCATAATCAGTTAGTTGTTGCATTAATTCATGTGCACCAAAGCCGCAGGTTGCACAGTGATAAACCTGTTAACACTGCTGTCTGTTTATAATACACACTACACAGAAGTGAAACACTGTTGACCAGTCAAACCTGTTGTAACCCAAACTTAATCAGGTTTTAAAACTGATATGAAAAATATTAGCCAAAAATACAACTCCTTGATAGGTTTTCTATCATCATTACAATGACCACAGACTTTAGGAAACAGATTTCTACCTGACTGCTGTCTGTATGTAGAACTCTTGGTTAAGTCTGGAACCTCTCTCCTCCATCATGTCCTGTATTTTTTGTGCCAGCCAAGCATCACACTTATCATCAGGCTCCAGATAGGAAATCAAAGTCTACAGCATCAAAGCATTTTAATTATTTTCATATTTACACAAAACATAACTTTTTAATGAAAATTTATTTGGAAGATAAAAAGCTAATGAGTAGATCATTCAACCTTAAACATATAAATTATATTTTCATGAACTTTCTCAATTCACACAAAAACATATTAACTGTTAATCAATCATGTAAGAATATTGACTTGAAAATGTGAAAAACAATGGGCCAACTGGCGACTTCACTCACATTATCTACAAAACATTACATTGTATGTTAACAAATTTCAATTAAAGCAATAACTATGAAAGCAACCACTTAAAGCGGCAATACGGCTGCAAGTCGTCCTTTTTCATTCAAATTTACCCAACATATTTTTCAGGAATAAGGTAAAATGTTGAAGTAAGCATTTTGAGAAAAATAAATATTCTCTCCTCATACAAAATTAATGTAATTATAATCTGCCGGAAAATCAAGGGTCGTACAACTTAGATCTCTTTACTTGCACCACGTGAATTAGAAATTGGCACGTGCATACAATGCAGGGTTTACAATTATAATGGAATATTAGGTAAAAGCAATTCTCAGAATCAAAATATCTTAATGTGACCAAGTAATTACATATTTTAATTCATATATTTATTTAGGCTAATACCGTACTCACTTTTGTTAACTTATTTCTTATTCGATTATTGAATTTAGTGAGTATGATTCTAATATTTTGTAAAGGCTTTTGTCGAACACTCTTTGTAATCTCATTCCTGACTGGCGTATTTTTAAAATCAACTCAATCCACTTGCGCAGTAGGTCTGGGTATAAATACTCATGTTCGATTGAAATTACTTGTCCCGCCAGCCAGTTTTTCAAGGTCACACTTCTCGAGGCCGTGCTGTCCGTAAAGGTATTTGCTATTGAAACGCTTTTCTTTTTTCATAACTTGTTATTTTTTCTCATAATTTATTATTTTCATTCTATTTTGTTATAATTTATGTATATTCTTTTTATAGACACATGCCATTGTCGTTTGTTGCTGTTTAATAAAGATTTAATCTAAACGTGACCTGGTCTTGTTACTGCTCGGTTACATAAACTCTCCAGTAAATTAATAATCATTAACATTTTAGTCTGCATTCAGACGAATTTAACATTGATTAAATACAAATGTTGACGTTTTGTGCATTGGGGTGCAGGAAAGGAAAATCCACCAAATCAATGCGTCATCGCAACAAAATGTCAAACAAAATATCTTTCTGCAGTTCCAATACAATTTGCACTTCAAATGGCAATAATTTTTATATGTCATAAGTGCATTTTTATGTTGAGTTTTTTCTTTAAAAGCCATGGAGATACGAGAAATGATAGCATATGTATCAACAAACCTATAGGGTAGAACCTTCACAAGCCCCACGTGAATGTCGCCGAGATCCCGTTTCTTCTTCATTCAATGATTATATTAATCTCCCAACTAAATTTTTGTCAGGAAAGTTGCTGTTTAATTTCAAGCTCTATTTTTGGTTTCGTTTTTTGTTTTGGTCGATTTTGTCAATGTAGCAGGCCTACCGGGCTTCCCTCTCTTACCATGCTGTTTTGTTTATGAAAACTATACGCATGCGTGTATAACATGGAATGTGGAACCTCGAACACGTTGCGATGTATATGTTTATGGACCATAAATAATTATTTATTTTAATGAAATAATCAGAATTATTTACTTTTGAAATTTGTAATTTTCTGAAAGTGTATACATTTATGAGTATGAAAAAAATTCCAAATCCTATAGGAAAATTTTAACAAGTCTGTTTTTGAAGAGATGCGCCGTATTGTCACTTTAAATCTTGTCATTTCTGGTTTCAAACCTGCTGCCCATGCTACATAAATGATCATCTCACCCAAAACTGTTTTCAAATTGTGGAAAATAAATTACTGAAGGATTTCACTTTCATTTACCCTAACAGTGTTCCACACTACAGAGACAACCTTGTTTAAAGTCAGCATTTCGTAAATTCTATTGTCATTATTCCTACCTTGTTAGCATATGATATCATAAGATCATATTTTGGCTTGTTTCATAACCAACTGTTAGGCCATTTTTTTCTTTTTACTGAATAAGACTTGGAAATGTTCCTTCTAACTGATTATTACACAGGGCCCAGGACAGGTGTTACCGGTCAACAGAGGATGCTTATTCCTCAAAGGCACCTGATCCCACTTCTGAGATTTCAAGGGGTCTCTGTTTTATGCTCTCTCCACAGATTTTTTGAGATTGATCGTTGTTCGTTATTTTCACTTTAATTTTTCTTTATATAGCAGTGCTTTATAACAGACAGATGTGATTAAGTACCTGTAGGGTGGCAGTGAAGTGGTGTTGTGTGTCTGTCTGTCTGAGGTTTTCTCCCTCCTTGCACTTACAAACTGGTGCTGGAACAACAACCTGTCTACACATAAAATACACTGTCCTTTGTACATCTGATATCAAAATACTGTAATGAAATAAAGACAAAAGGCAGTCATTTATGTACCTTTGAAAATTAAGCAGGAGTTCTGTAAACAGCTCACTACATAATATAAGACATCTTTCATTCATAGACTGTTCAACTGAATCATCCATCAGGTAGACATTGAAGACAGTATCATACACATATGTCTGCCTGAAATTAAGCAATTTATCCTTTAGATACTGTTAACTCTTCCTACAAACAGAGAATCCCCCCCCCTTCCCCCTTCCCAACTCCAATCTGGAGAACACAAAACTAAACTGGATATCAAAGCGACTATCCTTCTTCTGTGCTATGTTATAAATATTAAATGATAACTAAAAGAAAGTTACCAAGAATTTCAAACAAGAGGTGTTTGGGAAACATTTATGCCTTCCAACCTCCTTGGACATACATTATAGGGTTAACAAGCCAGTGTATATGGAAACGAAATTGATTTTTTGAACTTAAAATCAATAGGGGTCATCTACAAGTACAACTGTAGATTCCTTAATATTCATGAGTACTTTTTATTGCGTACTGGCTCTTAAACTTCAAATCCCATAAATATTATTCATGAATGGACAGATGATCAATAGAATTTAAATGGATTTCAGCGCACTAAAAATGAAATCGAGTAATACATAATTTCGCTTTTTCGCGAACTTATGCTGAAAATTAATTCCTCATATATAATTAGGAATCTACAATATCTGAGATGCATCAACTGCAAATAATAGGATTTTTTATAAGTCCAAGGAACATAACACTGTCAAAAATTGCTCAATTGTACTCAAAATAGAACCTGACCTAGATATATGGTATTCCAAATTTCATTTCAGTATGTGCAACCTCTGCAAAGAAAGTGAATGGAAACTGCAAATAATTGGAATTCATCTACGTCCACCAGGTATAACTCTATCAATCATTGCTTTACCAAACCCAAAACAGACCTAGATATTCAAATGATAAATCTGTACACATACCAAATTTCATCAGTATGTGCAACCTCTGCAAAGAAAATGAACGAAAACTGTTTGTGGACCGACAGATAGCAGCAAAGCAATATGCCTTCCCTTCTTCAAAGAGGAAGGGGGATATAAATTGTCCCTTAACACAGAGATGCTTTGCATCAAGTTAGGTTGACAACGGTCTGCTGTTTCTCAAAAAGTAAAACGTGAAAAAACAAGAGGCCCAGGGGCCACATCGCCCAGGGTCCTACCCTCCCTAACCCCAAGGGCCATGATTTGAACAAGTTTAAATCTTCAATACATGAGCATGAGAAGGATTTTTCCTTTATTTTTCTATGTAAATCTTTGATCGACCTTTGTGGCCCCACCCTATCCCCGGGGAGGGGGGGGGGGTAATAATTTAAACAAACTAAAATCTACACTAAGGAGGATGATTCCATGTAAATATCACTAATCATAGCTTTGAAGTACATTGGGAAAGATTTCCCAATATATTCCTATGTAAAACTTTCATCGGACATTGTAGCCCCGCCCTACCCCCAGTTGTCATGATTTGAACAAATTCGAATCTACATTACCTGAAGATGATTCCATAAGAGTTTCATCTTTCCTGGCCCAGTGGTTCTTGAGAAGATTTTTAAAGATCTTTCCTACATATTCCTATGTAAAACTTTGATCTGCCATTGTAGCCCCAACCTACCCCCAGGGTCATGATTTGAACAAACTTGAATCTACACTACCTGAAGATGATTCCACATGAGTTTCATCTTTCCTGGCCCAGTGGTTCTTGAGAAGAAGATTTTTTAAAAATGCCATTAATTTTTCACTAATTCATAATTATCTCCCCTTGGAAGAGGGTGTGGTCCTTCATTTGAACAAACTTGAATCCCCTTTACCCAAGGATATTTTGTAGCAAGTTTGGCCCAGTGGTTCTTGAGAAGAAGATGAAAATGTGAAAAGTTTATGACAACGACGACAGACAATGGACAAATTTTGATCAGAAAAGCTCACTTGAGCCTTCGGCTCAGGTGAGCTAACAAGAGGCCCATGGGCCACATTGCTCACCTGAGTAACTTCGCTGATGTAGTTTTTTTATCAGATTTCCCCTCTTGCTATACATATCGTGCCCCCCCCCACCCCTTCCTTTTCATGATTTTGATACTTTAGAATCTACACTACCCCATGCAGGATGCTTCTACATGAGTTTCAGCTTTCCTGGCCCAGTGGTTTTTGAGAAGATGATTTTTAAAGATTTGTTCTGTATATTTCTAGGTTAAACTTTGATTTCCTATTGTAGCCCTGCCCTAGCCCCGGGGGTCATGATTTTAACAATTGAATATCTACACTACCCAAGGATGCTTCCACATAAGTTTCAGCTTTCCTGGCACAGTGGTTCTTGAGAAGAAGATTTTTAAAGATTTATTCTATAATTTCTATGTTAAACTTGGATTCCCTAAAGTGGCCCCGGCCTATCCCCAGGGGTCATGATTTTAACAATTTAATATCTACACTACCCAAGGATGCTTCCACATAAGTTTCAGCACTCCTGGCCCAGTAGTTCTTGAGAAGATTTTAAAGATTTGTTCTATCATACATGTTAACTCTACCGATTTAGGCGGGAGTCTACCGCTTTTTCACTCCATCTCCCGCCTACCGATTTAATTCAGAAATCTACCGCTTTTCTACAAAAGTTGCGTCTAAAGTATTTTTGGTTCGCTTGGGTATCCATTTTTGAAGCCACTCTCATAAAATCTCGTTAGATATCGCGTGATTTGACTCAGAAGCATACAAACGCTTTTTTTTGTATCGATGTGTACACAGATTTCAAGCACGAATTTGACAACGACAACAGCACAAGATTACCAGTGATTACATTGGTTACGATAAATTTAGTCAACATCACTGCCATGAAAAAGGAGATATAGCTTTTAAAAATTGGATGAAAACGTTTGGCATCGTCTATAAAAGCACAGGAGCTCACAATTTTATCAATAAAGTCAATAGAAATCACTCTATTGACCAAGCCATGTGGCACATCTCTACTTTCGTTTTCGATCATCGCGGGAAATCTGATTTATATAACGAAAGATAAGAACTTGTTTTAGATATAGTTTAAACCATGTCATCATTTGTTTTGTTTAACAACTGAATGAACATTCAGAATTATTGCTTCTAGGCTATATTGGCAAAGATCACTCTTCAAAAGGCTAAGTTAAACAGCCAATCTAAGCAAAATGATGAGCATGAAAAATATTTGAATTTGTACAATTTATGTCAAACTTAAGATGTTTCTGTCTTCTTCTTTGCAGTTGATATTTAAGATTAATTATTGTAGGTTTCATTTAAGGCTACATACATGTAAATATTACATGAAATTTGTCAGTAATCCAAGCGTAAAACAACGCACACGCAATGCTACCGCTTTTGAGGTATGAATCTCCCTATTTTTCATCACAATAGGTTAACATGTATGGTTCTATATATTTCTATGTAAAACTTGGATTCCCTATTGTGGCCCCGGCCTACCAGCGGGGGTCATGATTTTAAGAAATTAATATTTACACTACCCAAGGATGCTTCCACATAAGTCCAGCATTCCTGGCCCAGTGGTTCTTGAGAAGTAGATTTTTAAAAATTTTTAATTCATGTTTTGCATTGAAATCAAGATAAGGCTTTTTTTTTTAATAAATAAAAATATAATTTTGTAGAAACTAGAATAGGTCTAATTCATTTTTTTATTGTGTATATAAACATGTGATTTTCCATACACATTAAAAAAAATAATTTAATATCCACACTACCCAAGAATGCTTCCACACAAGTTTCAGCTTTCCTGGCCCAGTGGCTCTTGAGAAGAAGATTTTTAAAGGTTTGTTCCATATATTTCTATGTGAAACTTCGATTCCCTATTGTGGCCCCGCCCTATCCCCGGGGGTCATGATTTTAATAATTGAATATATCTAGACTACCCAAGGATGCTTCCATATAAGTTTCAGCATTCCTGGCCCAATTGAGAAGAAGATTTTTTTAATGACCCCACCCTATTTTTGTCTTTTCTTGATTATCTCCCCTTGTAAGGGGACTTGGCCCTTCATTTTAACAATTTAAATTCCTCTTCACCCAAGGATGCTTTGTGCCAAGTTTGATTAAAATTGGCCCATTGGTCCTTGAGAAGAAGACTAAAATGTGAAAAGTTTACAGATGGACAACTGACAAAATGTGATCAGAAAAGCTCACTTGAGCCTTCGGCTCAAGTGAGCTAAAAACATATGGACAGAAGCTTTTGTACAGGTGAGCTAAGAAAGGAAGTCATTCAGACAGATATTAACACCCTGTAAAGGTGTTAACCATGTTCTTTTGAAAAAGCGCCTTCACGATCTTACAGACATTTACTTCTTATATAATCGTGCAGACATAATAACACTTTAGCATGAAGTATTTAAAAAAGCCAGACAGAATTAATAACAAATTAACACGCCTTAGAAATCAAAACATCAAATGGGATTGGTGATCATGGTACAATTTTTGTATAGGTCTTAGATTTCAACCATTCTTACCCATAAGTAAATGCACAATCATCTAAATTTTTTTCATTTTTTTAAACATCCTTTTATATGTTTTTTTTAAATTCATGTTTTGCATTGAAATCAAGATTAGGCTTTTTTATAAATTAAAATATAATTTTGTAGAAATTAGAATAGGTCTAATTCATTTTTTGTTGTTGTGTATATAAACATGTGATTTTCCATACACATTAAAAAAAACATTGGTAATTAAAGAATACAAAGCTCACGTGAACAAAGTTCATCTATTTAGTTAGGCAAATGTCACATTATATATTTTTTTTTCTAGTTAGTGGGCATTTTGAGATGAATTTCCATCCAAGTTTGATTTTTTAGGACTTATGGTTACTTGGGCCTGCTTCAAAAACTTGAATCTATTCATTCATCAACAAATATGTCAGTCAGTTCAAAAATTTGGAGCAAGTCTGTAAATTTCCATCCTAAGGTCCAGAAACATTACCCTTGTCACTCATCAGGAAAATGTACCGTATATACTCAACTATAGGTCGGTATTTTGGGAGTTAAATTTTTTCCATTATTCAGTGAAATGTAGTATTTATATATGTTTCCGACGATTAGTGAAGATCAAGCAAGTTTAATCATAACAGGCCAAAAATTACTGAGCTAGTCCAGAAACATTACCCTTGTCACTCATCAGGAAAATGTATGTCCCACTCAGCATCCAAAGCAAGTCTGGAAGTGTCCATCCCTACATCATCCAAGCCCATTGGCTGAGTATGGCTATATTCACTCATCTTGAAAATGAAGGCCAGATTCAGCATCCATAGCAGATTGGGTAGAATCAATCCCAAGATATATTATCCATGCATGTTTGATTTTGGTAGGTTTTCTAGATACTTGATAACAGACCTGCTCCAAAAACTTTATCCTGGTTCACTTTATATCTGGAAAATGTAGTTCAGATCCAGCATCTGAAGCAAGTCTGGTAGTATGCATCCCTACGTATCATCCACACAAGTTTGGTCAAGTAGAGTCTATATTAACTAGGGAACAGACCTGATCCTAAAACAAAGCTAAATCCATTACAGATGCTGGGGTATAGCAGATATAGACCAGATCCTAAAACAAGGCTAAATCCATTACAGATGCCGGGGTATAGCATATATTTTTTTGCTCATCTCAACTTTGTCAAGGTGAGGTAGAAAAACATGTTTATCAATTTTTCAGATGTAAAAATGCAGATCAAGATTTATGAATGTTATGCCTAGTTTTATATACTTGAGGATTTTCACAATGATAAATCTGTATACCAAATTTAATCAGTATGTACAACCTCTGCAAAGAAAATGAATGGAAACTGTTTGTGGACTGACGGATAGCAGCAAAGCAATATGCCCTCCTTTCTTCAATGAGGATGGGGGGAAGGGGGTGGGGGATAAAAATTGTCCCTTAACCCAGAGATGCTATGTGTCAGGTTAGGTTGAAAATGGTCTGCTGGTTCTCAAAAAGAAGTAAAACGAGAAAAAACAAGAGGCCCAGGGGCCACATCGCTCACCTGAGGACATCGGCTAGGAAAAAGCACAGATCAGATCAGAACTGAAAAGTGTACGGGGGGGGGGGGGGGGGGGGGGGGGCGCCACATCGCTCACCTGAGCACATCCGCTAGGAAAAAGCACAGATCAGATCAGAACTGAAAAGTTTACGGGGGGGGTGGGGGGGGGGGTCCTACCCTCCCTACCCCAAGCAGCCATGATTTGAACAAGTTTAAATCTTCAATACATGAGGATGCTTTAACAGGTCAATATGACTAAACATAACTTTTCTGTTCTTGGGATTTTTCCTTTATTTTTCTATTTAAAACTTTGATCGGCCATTGTGGCCCCACCCTACCCCTGGGGGTCATAATTTGAACAAACTTAAATTTACACTACCTGAGGACAATTCCACATGAGTTTCATCTTTCCTGGCCCAGTGGCTCTTGAGAAGAAGATTTTTAAAGATTTTTCCTATATACCCCTAGTATGTAAAAATTTGATCGGCCATTGTGGCCCCACCCTACACCTGAGGGTCATGATTTGAACAAACTTGAATTGACACTACCTGAAGATGATTCCACACGAGCTTCATCTTTCCTGGCCCAGTGGTTCTTGAGAAGATTTTTTAACAAGAGGCCCAAGGGCCTTGAATCGCTCTTCTGATAAATTGTACAATCTATCACTTCTATTTGAAGCCTCTTACTCTAAGTATCCTAAGATGCATGAACTGACAAAGTTTGACGATTCTTTGCCAGTTAGGACTGAAGATATTTCAGTATAGCTATAAAATACCATAAGTAGGACATGGTGACCTACTTTTTGATTTGAAACTTTCTGAGGAATCAAGATGCATTACTTGACAAAGATTAATGGTTCTAAGCCAACAAGTACCTCAAATATTAAAGTAGATCACTGTGACCTTCTTATGCTTGACATTCTCCGAGGACCAAAGATGCATCAACTATCAGAGTTTGATGATTCTAAGCCAATAAGAACCAGAGATACTTAAATAAAGCCATAAAATGTCAAAAATAGGTCACCGTGACTTACTTTTTGGGCGACATTTTCCGAGGACCCAAGATGCATCAACTGACAATGTTTGATGATTCTAAGCCAATAACTATCTGAGATAATTAAAAGTAAGTCACAGTGACCTACTTTTTGGTCGACATTCTCCGAAAACCCAAGATGCCTCAACTGACAATGTTTGATAACTCTAAGCCAAAAAGTACCTAAGATATAACCATAAAATGTCAAAACTAGGTCACCGTGACCTACTTTTTGGTCGTCGTTCTCCGAAAGACCAACTTGCATCAAATGACAAAGTTTTGATAATTCTAAGCCAAAAAGTACCTAAGATACTTAAATATAGCCTTAAAATGTCAAAAGTAGGTCACCATGACCTCGTTTCTAATCAACATTTTAAGAGGGCCCAAGATGCATCAACTGACAAGGTTTCATGATTCTAAGCCAATAAGTACCTGAGATAATCAAAAGTAGGTCATTGTGACCTACTTTTTAGTCGACATTCTCCGAAAACCCAAGATGCCTCAACTGACAACATTTGACAATTCTAGGCCAATAAGTACCCAGGATAAGTAAATATAGCCATATAATTCAAAACTAGGTCACAGTGACCTACTTTTTGGTGAACATGTTCCGAAAACCCAAGTTGCATCAACTGACAAAGTTTGATGATTCTAAGCCAAAAAGTACCTAAGATACTGAAATATAGCCATAAAAATTTCAAAACTAGGTCACAGTGACCTACTTTTTGGTCGACATTCTCCGAAAGCCCAAGTTGTATCAGCTTACAAAGTTTGATGATTATAAGCCAAAAAGTACCTAAGATACTTAAATATAGCCATAAAATGTCAAAAGTAGGTCACAGTGACCTACTTTTTGGTCGACATTTTCTGAAGACCCAAGATGCATTGTTACAACGCACTTTGAAAAATTACGCACTTTGAAAAAATTTTTCAAAGTGCGTTAAGTTTTGGGACCAGGTTAACGCACTTTGAAAAATTTTTTCAAAGTGCGTTGAATTTGGGACCAAATCAACGCACTTTGAAAAAATTTTTCAAAGTGCGTTAAAACTGTACATCATAATTTTACACCATGTAAACATTTAACGCACTTTGAAAAAATTTTCATGAAACAAAAGGAATTATACTTATATTTTAGAAAAAGACAACAGTATTATCCCCTCGCAACGTATGATGGGATATAGTGATGCGATTATGTGTGTTATTACTTTATGTGTATGTTAGTTTTTTTCTGTGTGGAATTGACGTAATTTGTATTGGGATCGATGTCAAATGATTTACTGAACATGCTTTTTTGGGAAGGAATGCTCCGCTTTGCGGTGCCCTTACTTTGATGTGTTTCTTTCTAAAAACTGATGGATTGAAGAAAACCAAGAAACGGAAAACGAAGAAAAGACTGGCTGAATTAAGGTTTATCAGCTCAACTCTTTATCATTCCCACCCAGATATATCTATTTTTATAACTCGTTACCTTAAGTGTCAATGATATTTGAAAAAAAGAGAGCACTCTAAATACAGTATAAGCACTGTACAAGGAAGTCTGTAGTAAATCGAAATTTTGTTCTTTTCAATCTCAAAGTGTATTTATGTTCATTTTCAGGAAAATCAGAATATTAATTACTAGCTGTAAATTCCTTATTTTTCGCGAGTGTTTTTATCGCGAACTGGCTCTCAAATGTCAAATCGCTAGAATTATAATTCGCGAATGAACGGTTAATGAACAGATTTTACATAGATTTAAGCACCAGAAAAATAAAAGCGGGTAATATTTTTTTCGCGAGTGATACTTCTCGCGAAATTACGCAGAAATTAATTCCTCGCTTATATTAAGGAATCTACAGTACCTGTCTGCTTTTCGATGTTAATTTGATACCATATCTGATAATTTCTCTGTTAAACTCCAGGTATTTAAAAACACAAGTTTTGCCAAAATTATAGAGTTATTTCTCTTTGGTATCCCAAATAAGTAAGGTTTTATGAAAATTCATATAAATATCTATAGATTTTTTTAGGATCATTCCAATATGTTAACTTTTGAGAATTGACTAAGAGATAGGCGGAAGAACAATACTATCGTTCGTAGTTCTTTACGACATTGAATGTTGACTTTTTGACCCCAAATTCAAAAGGGGTCTTCCTAAGGCCACAGGGATTCTGTTATGTTAAATTTCATTGCAAATGTTCAAAGGATTGGCGAGATATCGTGTGGAAACAATAGCGTTACAGAAAGACGGATGGACTGACAGCTAGACGGACGGACTGACAGAGAGACCGAAATTAATATCTCCCACTTTTCAAGCGGGGGACAAAAAGTATCAAATCAGGTTCAAATGATAATTTATCATACCTAAGATTTGTAGGAATATTGACTAAGCCATGCAGAATTTTTTTTTTCAAAGTGCGTTAATATGGTCGATATTAACGCACTTTGAAAAAAAAATTATTTTTTCAAAGTGCGTTAACCTGGTCCCAAAATTTAACGCACTTTGAAAAATTTTTTCAAAGTGCGTAATTTTTTCAAAGTGCGTTGCCACAATGCATCAACTGACAAAGTTTGATGATCATAGGTCTGAAAGTATTCAAAATATGCCTTATGAACAATTTGAAAACAAATGCCTACAAAATTCAACAAGAGGCCCATGGGCCACATCGCTCACCTGAGCAATGTGGATAGAAAAAAAACAGAATCAGTTTATTGTTGAAAAGTTTAAACCCAGTAGTGGTCTAAACCAATCCTTAAAAGGGAGATGGTATGATTTGAACAAAGTTGAATCTTCACTAACTAAGGATGCTTGCATATTTCTTTGATTACCTGTGGCTATACTGCCCTTCACATTTGAACTTACATTGTGGCTCCGCCCTATACAACAATGGGTCACGACTTAAACAAAATTGACTCTACACTACCCAAGAATGCTTCCGTATGAACAGGACTAATCATGGCTTTGCTATTCTTGAAAAGAATTTTAAAGATTTTTTTCTACGTTTCTATGTAAAACTTGGACTCCATGTTGTGGCCCCACCCTACCCCTTGGGGTCATGATTTGAACAAAAATTGAATGTCCACTACCTGAGGATGCTTCCATAAAAATATGATCATTCATGCCTTTACTATTCTTGAGAAGAAGATTTTTTAAGAATTTTCCTACATATTTCAATGTAAAACTTTGATCAGCCATTGAAGCCTCGCCCTACCCCTAAGGGGTCATGATTTGAATACATCTGAATCTGCACTACCTGAGGATGCTTCCATAAAAATATGATCATTCATGTCTTTGCTATTCTTGAGAAGAAGATTTTTAAAGAATTTTCCTATGTATTTCTATGTAAATCTTTGATCGGCCATTTTGGCCCCACCCTACCCCCAGGGGTCATGATTTGAACAAACTTGAATCTACACTACTTGAGGATGCCTCCCTATAAGTTTCATCTTTCCTGGCACCATGGTTCTTGAGAAGAAGATTTTTAAAGAATTTTCCTATATATTTCTATGTAAAAATTTGATCGGCCATTGTGGCCCCGCCCTATCCCCAGGGGTCATGATTTGAACAAACTTGAATCTACACTACCTGAGGATGCTTCCCCATAAGTTTCATCTTTCCTGGCACAGTGGTTCTTGAGAAGAAGATTTTTAAAACATACCATCACATTTTCATTATTTCTTAATTATCTCCCCTTGAATAAGGGCGTGGCCCTTCAATTGAACAAACTTGAATCCCCTTCACCTAAGGATACTTTGTGCCAAGTTTGGTTGAAATTGGCCCAGTGGTTCTTGAGAAGAAGTCGAAAATGTGAAAAGTTTACAACGACGACGACAACGACTACGACGACGACAACGACGACAGACAACGGACAAATTTTGATCAGAAAAGCTCACTTGAGCCTTTGGCTCAGGTGAGCTAAAAAGTAGGTCACAGTGACCTACTTTTTCATAAATATGTTTTAAGGCCCCAAGATGCATCACCTTACAAGATATGGTGAATCTAAACCTCTCTGTATCTGAAATAATGGGATTAAATGTTTTAAAAAAGATGAGTTATAAAATTCAAAAAGTAGGTCACGGTGACCTACCTTTAAGTTGACCTTGTTTAAGGACCCAAGATGCATCAACTGACAAAGTTTGATGATCATAGGCCTTAAAGTGTCCAAAATATGCCTCAAAATCAATTTGAAAACAAAAGCCCGTAAAATTTAAAAAGTAGGTCACCGTGACCTACTTTTGTGTTAACATGATGTGAAGTCCTAAGATGCATCAACTTACAAAATTTGATGATCCTAGTCTTTATAGTAAGCAAAATATCAACGTTTTTATTAAAGTAATATACGCTATAACGTGCGCCATTTTAAAATACGGCTGGAAATTTATATATTTTGTTTACCAATAAAAGTCACGAAAATGCTGTAAATTACACCATTTAAATAAAATTCGTTATAAAGTTATCAAATTATAATTATTTATTATCCTGCAAGGAGAATAATGTCTATTTTTAAGTAAATCCACCACGTGACGCCGTCGCTACTTTTAGATTGATAAACAAACACGGCGTCAAGAAAACGAGGTAAGCCCTTTGAGATACAACTCACTTTTGACATGGATGGCGTGTTACTATTAATATAACTTATCTTTAAATGTAATCAGTATTAACCATCTATACTCTGTTATGACGCATATTAACCTTTTATTAATAATCGTTGTCAAAATGCAACGTGCCTCGTTGTCTATAATTTCCCGTGGACATACGTGTCTATATTTAGACCTACTGTTTACGCACTTCCTTTATCAATATTCATGAAAAGACTGAATTCTTGATTGCAGATATTGCTTTATTGTTCTGTTATTACAACGAGTTTTATAGTTAATTTTGTGGAAATATTATTTTTTCATTACACTTTATGTGTTTCAAATCATTTAATCATTTTGTTTCACATACAAATCGGCATCCATACGGCGTATATTACTTTAAGTGTAAATTTTGGTTAACTTTGAAGTGAACTTGAGACCAAGCCCTTTGCCCCAGGGTCATGCCTTGAACAATTTTTAATCTTTAACATATCCTAAACCTTGTATGTAAGTTTGCTGAAAATCTGCCTGGTGGTTCTGGAGAAGAAGATTTTTTAGCAACCAGTACTTTTGGTTCTATTTTCCTGATTATCTCCCCTTGTTTTAGGGTCCCAACCCTAGTTTTAGTATAAATGGTAGCCCTTGGGCCAAGGATACCCTGTAACAAATTTGACAATGATTGGCCAAGGGGTTCTTGAGTTATGGCCCATATTCTAAAAAGTTAACGCACACCGCACACCGCACAAATGGCCATAGCATTAGCTCTTTGAGCCTTTGGTTCAGAAGAGCTAAAAATGCCATTAATTTTTCACTAATTCATAGTTATCTCCCCTTGGAAAAGGGCATGGCCCTTCATTTGAACAAACTTGAATCCGCTTTACCCATGGATACTTTGTAGCAAGTTTGGTTGAAACTGGTCCAGTGGTTCTTGAGAAGAAGATGAAAATGTGAAAAGTTTACAACAACGACAGACAACGGACAAATTTTGATCAGAAAAGCTCACTTGTGACCTAAAAACATATGGACAAAAGCGTTTGTACAGGTGAGCTAAGAAACGAAGACATTCAGACAGATATTAACACCCTGTAAAGGTGTTAACCATGTTCTTTTGAAAAAGCACCTTAGCGATCTTACATTTACTGCTAATATAATCGTGCAGACATAATAACACTTTAGCATGAAGTATTTAAAAAAGCCAGACAGAATTAATAACAAATTAAAACATCTTAGAAATCAAATATCAAATGGGATTGGTGATCATGGTGCAATTTTTGTATAGGTCTTAGATTTCAACTACTCTTACCCAAAAGTAATGCACACGCATCTAAAGTTTTTTCATTTTTTCAAATGAATATCTTTTTATATGTTTTTAATTCATGTATTGCATTGAAATCAACATAAGGCTTTTTATAAATAAAAATATAGTTGTGTAGAATAGGTCTAATTCATTTTTCTGTTGTGTATGTAAATATGTGATTTTCCATACACATTAAAAAAAACATTGGTAATTAAGGAGGAATGCCACACCAACTTTTTATTTTATAGATCTCTGAGTCAACCTTTTTAAACAATGGTTTCAGCACTGAAAGGCCGACATTAGCTCTAAATCATTTTATATGAATTTTTTCAAAGAAAATGAAAAAATTATTTACATCCAAATTAGATGCTTTCTTGTAAAAATTTTGCTGTAAATGAATGCATCACATAAATACCCAATAAAATATGTAAAGAAAAGCTGTATAGATATTAAAAATTTTTAAATAAAAAATATTTATGAAAATAAAACACATAATTTGTGAATATTTTTTAAACTTGTGGTTAAAATCTTCTTAAAACCAGTCACAATGGGTAGAACCTGTTCATTAATCATATTTATAAAAGAAATTGAAACAAAAGAGCCAAATTTTAGAGAAATTAATCTTTTTAATTTTGGCCAATCCCGATCAAAATTAAACCGATCCCAACCATAATTGTAAATTATTGGAAATAAAGAACATTTCCCTAAGAACACTACTCTGATTGGGTGTAATAAGGGTTAAAACATTATTGAACTTGAAATAAAATAGATTTCTTCATTGTAAATACATGAGGAGTCAATAAATTAGCATTTTATTCATTTTGTGTTAATTTTGATCTAGATCAGTTTAATTTTGATCGGGTTAGGTCCAAATATTAAAAAAATTAATTTCTCTAAAATTTCTCAATTTCATTTCAATTTCTTTTTAAAATATGATTGACAAACATGTTGTCCTAAGTTGTGACCAGTTTTATGGTATTTTTAACCGTAGGTTTAAAAAATATTTACAAATAATGTGTTTTATTTTCATAAATAAATTTTATAAAGAAAAATTAAAAAGCCTAACCAGCCTTTCTTTACATATTTTATTAGATATTCATATGATGCATTCATTTACAGCAAACTTTTAACTCGAAAACAATTTATTTGGATAAAAATAATTTTTTCATTTTCTTTGAAAAAATACAAAAATTCATATAAAATAATTAAGAGCTAATATCGACCTTTCAATGTGTAACATTCCACCTTAAGAATACAAACCTCACTTTTCTAGTTAGGCAAATGTCACACTATATTTTTCTTCTAGTTAGTGTGCATTTTGAGATCAATTTCCATCCAAGTTTGATTTTATGGGACTAATGGTTACTTGGGCCTGCTTCAAAAACTTGAATCTATTCATTTATCAAGAAATATGTCAGTCGATCAGTTCAAACATTTGGAGCAAGTCTGTAAATTTCCATCCTAAGGTTCATTATTCAAGCAAGTTTAATCATAACAGGCCCAAAAATTACAGAGCTAGTCCAGAAACATTACCCTTGTCACTCATCAGGAAAATGTACCGTATATACTCAACTATAGGTCGGTATTTTGGGAGTTAAATTTTTGTCCAAAACTCAATGTCCGACTTATAGGCGAGTCATAAATATACAAGTTTTTCAGTGAAATGTAGTATTTATATATGTTTCCGACGATTAGTGAAGAACAATGTCTATATATGTATAACCATTTATGCATTCAAAGATTATACATAAAGTACAAGTATTAACTTACATGTAATTAAACAGTGTTATTTTTATCTTAACTCTGCATTACGAGCTTATTTGTTTAATGAATCAAAATTAAATATTAGCGTGATTTCAAAAAAAATATTAATATAAACCAAGTAAAACAATCAAAGCATTGATTTCAAATGTCGTCAGGTTTTAGCAAAAAGTTTTATCGACTTATAAGCGGGTCAATGACAAATCCCTCCAAATTAACCCTAAAAAATACAACTGACTTATAGGCCGGCCGACTTATAGGCGAGTATATACGGTATGTCCCACTCAGCATCCAAAGCAAGTCTGGAAGTGTCCATCCCTACATCATCCAAGCCTATTGGCCGAGTATGGCTATATTCACTCATCTTGAAAATGAAGGCCAGATTCAGCATCCATAGCAGATTGGGTAGAATCAATCCCAAGATATATTATCCATGCATGTTTGATTTTGGTAGGTTTTCTAGATACTTGATAACAGACCTGCTCCAAAAACTTTATCCTGGTTCACTTTATATCTGGAAAATGTAGTTCAGATCCAGCATCTGAAGCAAGTCTGGTAGTATGCATCCCTACGTATCATCCACACAAGTTTGGTCAAGTAGAGTCTATATTAACTAGGGAACAGACCTGATCCTAAAACAAAGCTAAATCCATTACAGATGCTGGGGTATAGCAGATATAGACCAGATCCTAAAACAAGGCTAAATCCATTACAGATGCCAGGGTATAGCATATAAGCTCATCTCAACTTTGTCAAGGTAAGGTAGAAAAATAATGGACAGGTTTAAGTCTTCAAATGTTTATCAATTTTTCAGATGTAAAAATGTAGATCAATATTTACGAATGTTATGCTTTGTGTTATATACTTGAGGATTTTCACAATGGTAAATCTGTATACCAAATTTAATCAGTATGTACAACCTCTGCAAAGAAAATGAATGCAAACTGTTTGTGGACAGCAAAGCAATATGCCCTCCTTTCTTCAAAGATGAGGGGGGGGGGATAAAAATTTTTCCTTAACCCAGAGATGCTATGTGTCAAGTTAGGTTGAAAATGGTCTACTGGTTCTCAAAAAGAAGTACAGTCAATTCTCGAATTATCGCCATTCGATTCATCGCCATTTTCGCAATACCGCCATGATTTCCCCAGAACGTTTTTCCTGCTATATAAAATTCTCTTTATAACGCCAAATTCGCATACCGCCATCCGCCACCCTGTTTTCATAACAAACGTCCATTTTTAAGTGTCAATTATCTCGATAATACCGCCACAGGTGCGTGTGGTCAGTGAAGCGCGGCTAATTGGTTGTGACGCTATCCCTGTTGTAAAGCATGTAAAGGCAGACAAGGTACATGCAATTAAGTAATTAAACAAGAATTAATAAACAATAATTTTAACATGACCTGTTATAATAATTTTGATTTCTGTTAATTAAAAATCATTTAGTCACGGCTTCGCCACGAAAGCGGTAGTTGTTAAAGTAAGCCGATAACGATATTATTTTGATGATCTCTGCCTTAAACGATGCTAAGTTTGCTAAAAAAAATAATTATACAGTATAACTTGTGAACGTTTCATTATCGATGATGCCATAAACAGTGAATTTATGGAAGAATTCATTTTACGTACTATCTGCAATATATCACGACGATCGACCCAGCATTTTTTGTTCACAGACGTGCAGATTTACAAGCATATGTACACATGTACTTGTCTTTATTTCATAACTGCACATTTTGTTTTAGCGAAATTATACATAAAAAAAATTACTTGAAGTATTTTTAAATTCAGAAATATAATTTTATATACATGTTCATGTAATAATAAGAATAGAAACTTTAAATGGTATTTCTAAGAACGGTAACTCTACTTCTTGTTTCCTAAAAATGGGAAAATCAATTCATCGCCAAATTCCTTATACCGCCATGATTTCTAAATTACAAAAGGTGGCGGTTTATCGAGAATTAAGTGTAAAATGTGAAAAAAAAACAAGAGGCCCAGGGGCCACATCGCTCACCTGAGCTATTGGCTAGGAAAAAGCACAGATCAGATCAGAACTGAAAAGTTTACTGGCGGGGGGGGGGGGGGGTGTCTTACCCTCCCTACCCCAAAGGGCCATGATTTGAACAAGTTCAAATATTCAATACATGAGAATGCTTACATGTCAATATGACTGAACATAGCTTCTCTGTTTTTAGGATTTTTCCTTTATTTTTCTATGTAAAACTTTGATCGACCTTTGTGGCCCCACTCTATCCCTGAGGGTTATGATTTGAACAAACTAAAATCTGCACTAAGGAGGATAATTCCATATAAATATCACTCATCATGGCTTTGAAGTACTTGAGAAGAATTAAGGTTTAAAAAGACTTCCCTTTATATTCCTACATGTATGTAAAACTTCAGCCATTGTGGCCCCGCTCTAGCCCCAGAATCTACACTCCCTGAGGATGATTCCACATGAGTTTCATCTTTCCTGGCCCAGTGGTTCTTGGGATGAAGATTTATAAAGATTTTTCTGATATATTCCTATGTAAAACTTTGATCGGCCATTGTGGCCCCACCCTACCCCCAGGGGTCATAATTTGAACAGACTTAAATCTGTACTACCTGAGGATGATTCCACCTGAGTTTCATCTTTCCTGGCCCAGTGGTTCTTGAGGAGAAGATATTTTTAAAATGCCATTAATTTTTTACTAATTCATCATTATCTCCCCTTGGAAGAGGGCGTGGCCCTTCATTTGAACAAACTTGAATCTCCTTTACCCATGGACACTTTGTAGCAAGTTTGGTTGAAATTGGCCCAGGGTTCTTGAGAAGAAGATCAAAATGAAAGTTTATGACAACAATGACAGACAACGGACAAATTTTGATCAGAAAAGCTCACTTGAGCCTTCGGCTCAGGGCAGCTAAAAACATATGGACAGAAGCGTTTGTACAGGTGAGCTAAGAAATGAAGACATTCTGACAGATATTAACACCCTGTAAAGGTGTTAACCATGTTCTTTTGAAAAAGCACCTTAGCGATTTTACAGACATTTACTGCTAATATAATCGTGCAGACATAATAACACTTTTAGCACGAAGTATTTAAAAAAGCCAGACAGAATTAATAACAAATTAACACAGCTTAGAAATCAAATATCAAATGGGATTGGTGACCATGGTGCAATTTTTATATAGGTCTTAGATTTAAACCACTCTTACCCAAAAGTAAATGCACACGAATCTAAAGTTTTTTTCATTTTTTTAAATGAATATCCTTTTATATGTTTTTAATTCATGTATCGCATTGAAATCAAGATAAGGTTTTTCTATAAATGAAAACATAGTTGTGTAGAATAGGTCTAATTCATTCTTTCGTTGTGTATAAAAACATGTGATTTTCCATACACATTAAAACAACAGGCCCTTTGGCCACATCGCTCACCTGAACACTAAGGCTAGGAAAAAGTAGAATTTGGTTTATTAAGAAGATTATTAAGAAGATTTTTCAAGAATTTTTCTATATATTTCTATGTAAAACTTTGGTCGGCCATTTTGGCCCCGCCCTACCCCCAGGGGTCATGATTTGAACAAACTTGAACCTACACTACCTGAGGATGTTTCCCCATAAGTTTCATCTTTCCTGGCACAGTGGTTCTTGAGAAGAAGATTTTTAATATATGCCACCAAATTTTCATTAATTCCCAATTATCTCCCCTTGAATGAGGGTGTGGCCCTTCATTTGAACAAACTTGAATTCCCTTCACCCAAGGATGCTTTGTGTCAAGTTTGGTTGAAATTGGCCCAGCGGTTCTTGAGAAGAAGTCGAAAATGTGAAAAGTTTACAGACAGACAGACAGACAGACGGACAGACAGTTAGACAGACAGATGGACGCCGGACAAAATGTGACCAGAAAAGCTCACTTGAGCCTTCAGCTCAGGTGAGCTAAAAAAAATAAACATTGGTAATTAAAGAATAGAAAGCTCACTTGGACAAGTTTTATCTATTTAGTTAGGCAAATGTCACACTATATTTCTTTTCTACGTAGTGGGCATTTTGAGATCAATGTCCATCCAAGTTTGATTTTTTAGGACTTATGGTTACTTGGGAATGGGCCTGCTTCAAAAACTTGAATCTATTCATTTATCAAGAACAAGAGATGTTTGTAAAACACTTATGCCCCCCTCTCCCCAAGTTGGAATTTTTCCAAGTCCAAGGGGCAAATCTCTGTCAAAAATGGCACGATTGTACCCAAAACACAATTTGACCTAGATATTCATCTGATAAATCTGTATACTAAATTTCATCTCAGCATGTGCAACGGTTGTAAAAAAAAATGAACGGAAACTGCAAATAATTGGAATTTTTCTAAGTCCAAGGGGCATAACTCTGTCAAAAATGGTGCAATCATACCTAAAACCGAACTTGACCTAGATATTAAATTGATATATCTGTATACAAAATTTCATTTCAGTATGTGCAACGGTTGCAAAGAAAATGAACGGAAACTGCAAATAATTGAAATTTTTCTAAGTCCAAGGGGCATAACTCTGTCAAAAATGGCGCGATCATACCCAAAACAGAACTTGACCTAAATATTCAAGTGATATATCTGTATACCAAATTTCATTTCAGTATGTGCAACGGTTGCGAAGAAAATGAACGGAAACTAAGTGGACCGACAGACAGCAGCAAAGCAATATGCCCTCCCTTCTTCGAAGGGGGGCATAAATATGTCAGTCAGTTCAAACATTTGGAGCAAGTCTGTAAATTTCATTCCTAAGGTTCATTATTCTTGTAAGTTTAATCATAACAGGCCAAAAATTACTGAGCTAGTCCAGAAACATTACCCTTGTCACTCATCAGGAAAATGTATGTCCCACTCAGCATCCAAAGCAAGTCTGGAAGTGTCCATCCCTACATCATCCAAGCCCATTGGCTGAGTATGGCTATATTCACTCATCTTGAAAATGAAGGCCAGATTCAGCATCCATAGCAGATTGGGTAGAATCAATCCCAATATACATCATTATCCATGCATGTTTGATTTTGGTAGGTTTTCTAGATACTTGATAACAGACCTGCTCAAAAAACTTTAACCTGGTTCACTTTATATCTGGAAAATGTAGTTCAGATCCAGCATCTGAAGCAAGTCTGGTAGTGTGCATCCCTATGCATCATCCACACAAGTCTGGAAGTATGCATCCCTACGTATCATCCACGCAAGTTTGGTCAAGTACGGTCTATATTTACTAAGGAATAGACCCGATCCTAAAACAAGGCTAAATCCATTACAAATGCTGGGGTATAGCATATAAGCTCATCTCAACTTTGTCAAGGTGAGGTACAAAAATAATGGACAGGTTTAGGTCTTCAGCATGTTTATCAATTTTTCAGATGTAAAAATGTAGATCAAGATTTATAAATGTTATGCTTTGTTTTATATACTTGAGGATTTTCAAAAAAAAAGACATCAAGGAACGGTTTAACACTGTCTTGAGAGAATTAATTTTAAGGACAAATACTACCAATCTCCATAGGATAATTCATCCTCTGGGACAGTAACTTCCATTTCCAGATGTACCCAGCTTCTAAAGGAAAGCTACAAAGATTTAATGTATAAATTTTATACAATTTTAATGTTAAGTACATGTATATAAGAATATATAATATATATTACCAAGGTTAATTCAGTTTATTCTTTCTCAACCCCCAAACAGTTTATAAAACTAGAGGTACTGTGAGCTGTGAGCTCACTAAATGATACCCCCGCCTCCCATATGAATATAATGGCAGTGACCTTGTTTTGCTATGGGAAATCCAATATATTTGTTAGATAAAAAATTAAAATAGGAGGTGCACAATGGTATAAAAGGAGTTGCAGATAAAAGATGGGTTCCAACTCAGGTTACTTTTTGATCAGACACAATTTCAGGTTTCCCATAGCATTTCATCTGACACTTATTTTGGGTCAGCCAAAGCTAAATACATGGACTTTACCATAATAACCATGTGGTAGGCAGGGTGTATCATTTTGTGAGCTCATTCACAGTACCTCTAGTTTTTATTTTTTGTTTATTTTTTTTTATTTGGTTAACTTTGCTTTAGAACTCTACATGAGTAAAATACAAGTGAACAAAAGGAAAACTTTCCATGAATGGAAAAATATAAATTAACATATTACTGCATAAAAGAAATTTTAAAAACCTTTTCTCTATATAAAGCAGCTTTTATTTCCTCTGATAGATGCGAGATGCCATCAACACTTTGGTCTCCATGATGGAAATAGTTGACGTGGTGATACAAAAACTGAAACTTGAAAATAATACTCTACATTCACCAATGGGCTCTTTCAAGGGTATACCTGAGTGCATAACCTGCACAATGTACTTATATGATATTGGTATTAATATTATTAATATGAAGTGAAACCTTGTTATTTATTTAGATACCAAAAGACAAGAAACTTGTATATGTATATACCAGAGACAGTTTTATTTTATTCAGATATTTGGTCATTTTAATATATTTACATCCACTGAATATTTTCTCCTTTATTTCTTAAGAAAACATATTGCGTTAATCACTGCATGAACTACAGTCGGCATGTCGCCTGTACAGATTTCTTGATCAGTGGCTGTTCCATCAATGAAACGTATAAAGACGTTCGCATCATTAATACATTAATTAATCTTTTTAATCCTACTTTAAATGATTATTAAACAGATATAAATATAAACAATACAACAGGCTGAAGGGTCTTATAGGTCACTTGGGTATTGTGTTACAACTTTCAAACAATTAAATTTGGTTTGTGTTTTAAACCAGAGACCATGAAATTTATAATTCACAATTTTGAAAGAGGCTTCATTGCTTATCATAATTATTAACTTAGCATGCTTACTCTATTTACTTAATACCCAGAGGTAGATCAGAGTAACAAAGAGAAAATGCACTTCCACTTTATACCCACTTGTGCACCTCATCCCAAAGGAACCACTGACCCAGGGGCCACATATTTCAAAAATTTGCAAATTTTATCATAAAATGGTTGATTAATACCGAAGAGCAGATTTCAAAGCGTTAATTTATTTTCAGACTATGTAACCCCCTTCTGACCCAGGGGGAATAAAAAACCACTTTGCTAGATGCACCTTTCTTTATCATAAATATATATACTTGGATCATTGGCATAAAAACCAGAAACAAAGAAAAATATTTTCAAAAAATTAATGTATTTTTACTATATAATCAATAGAGCCCCTCCCTAACACCAAAACCCCTAACCCTGGGGCCATAAAATTCACAATTTTGGAAGAGGCACTCTTGCTCATTATAACTATGTACTTAGTTAGTTTATTTAATACTCAGCAGCAGAGAAGATTTTCAAAGAATAATGCATTTTCACTATATAATCATTATAGAGCCCTGCCCTAACACCAGAACCCCTGACCCTGGGGCCATAACCATACATGCCAACTTTTGAAAATTCTCATGGGGGATTTTGCGCGTGACGACAATTTTCAAAGCTTTAAATTCGCGACATTTTGACGTGAAAATAAATGATTATGAAATACTTTTTTTTTTAAATTATAATATTGATAGCACTTATTATTAATTAATACAGCACAAATAAAACAATACAAATTAAAGTTTTATTTTTCCAAATTTAAATATCTTTGCTACTAGTTGTTACTCTGTTCTATCAGTTTACATTTTGTTTCTGGTATGTACCCTTAAAATCAAGTGTCACTTTATTCCCTAAAAGTAAGTATATAGACAGTGCATGATTAATTTTATCTCACACACAAAACAATTTGGAGAAATAGGCCTAATTAAATCATGATTTTTTTAACACAAGCCCCACCCCCACCCATCCCAAAGAAAAATTAAAATTGTAAAAGACTACATCATGAACATGATGAACTTTTGCAGTCTTGGTAATGCCATATGGGTCTCTGGTATTTCCTTGACATATATGTTACAATGAAATACAATGTACAGTACGAGTATGATCTATGGGAGAATGGGGGGGGGGGAGAAATTCAATGTACCTAACATGAGAGTATTATTTAATCTAAATTATTTTCAAAATTTTTTTAAATTGACAAATTATACAATATTTTTATTATTAGCAGTTAAAATCAGCAGCTATATATGCTTTGAAATTTTCTACTTTCGTTTTCAAAAAAACGATCTTTTTGGATTCCAATTTTATTGTTTGATTGTCATTTTATTGACTTTAATTTTTGTTTTTAATAAAATGACTACTAATTAAGCCCTTTATCTATGTGTTTCACTTCGCATACCCCTTCAAACTGAAAAAGATTAGTCCCCTAACTGCTCCAGGCTATAAGCTACCTGTACCTGGACAGCAGCCTGTGCGTTCAAGCGAGAAGTGATTTCCTGTGGCTAATTAACTCTGCATGCTATGTAAACAATGAGACTTGTCTGTGTGCATTGAATAAACAACTCTGATATTCTTATCCCGATTGACAAAATTCGGCGGTAGGGAAACTGAAAATCTGAATTTTTTCAAATCGGGAAATTGGGGCAATTTTTCTCTCCCGATCGGGAAGGCGAGATGAAAGGGTAAAATCGGGAGAATCCCGCCTAAATCGGGAAAGTTGGCATGTATGCATAACATTCACAATTTTAGAAGAGGCACTCTTGCTCATTATAACTATGTACTTAGTTAGTTTATTTAATACTCAGAAGCAGAGAAGAAGATTTTCAAAGAATAATGCATTTCCACTATATAATCATTATAGAGCCCTGCCCTAACACCAGAATCCCTGACCCTGGGGCCATAACATTCACAATTTTAGAAGAGGCACTCTTGCTCATCATAACGATGTGCATAGTTAGTTTATTTAATATCCAGAAGCAGAGAAGAAGATTTTCAAAGAATTAATGCATTTTCACTATATGATCAATAGAGCCGCACCCTAACACCAGAACCTCTAACCCTGGGGCCATAAAATTCACAATCTTAGAAGAGGCACTCTTGCTTATCATAGCTATGTAGTTAGTTAGTTTATTTAATACTCAGAAGCAGAGAAGAAGATTTTCAAAGAATAAATGCATTTTCACTATATAATCAATAGAGCCCCGCCCTAACACCAGAACCCCTGACCCTGGGGCCATAAAATTCACAAATCTGGAAGAGGCACTCTTGCTCATCATAACGATGTGCTTAGTTAGTTCATTTAATACCCAGAAGCAGAGAAGAAGATTTTCAAAGAATAAATGCATTTTCACTATATAATCAATAGAGCCCCGCCCTAACACCAGAACCCCTGACCCTGGGGCCATAAAATTCAAAAATCTGGAAGAGGCACTCTTTCTCATCATAACTATGTACTTAGTTAGTTTATCTAATACCCAGGAGCAGAGAAGAAGCTTTTCAAAGAAATAATGCATTTCCACTATATAATCTATTGTCCCCGCCCTAGCACTAGAACTCCTGACCCTGGGGCCTTGAATTTCACAATTTTGGTAGAGGACTCAATGCTCATTACATTCATGCCAACAGTTTGCCTGCTTGATGTCCAGGAGTAAAGAAGAAGATTTTTTAAGATTGCAATAATTTTAGCGGTTTTGGCCCCATCCCTCAGGCCCCAGGGGGGCGGGTACCATAAAAATCACAATTTTGTTCCCCTTCATCCATTGATGATGTATACCAAATTTGGTTGAAATTGGTTCAGTGGTTTCAGAGAAGAAGCTGAAAATGTTCAGATGTTAACACACGACATACGACGGACGAAAAAGGATAGCAATAGGTCACTTGAGTTACTCAGGTGACCTAAAAATGTCTTTCTTTGTTTGTTATCACTGGAATAAACGGTCGCAGTTATTGCAGAAAAAATTTACATTACTCGCGGGTTATGTATTTTTTCTGCAACAGCTGCTTCCATTAATTCCAGTAATAACAAACAAAGAAAGCATTTTATTGTTTAAATTTTCATGCAGACAATTTGAATGAGAGAAAACATTTTTAAGTAATTCTGTTTGGTTAAACACACAGATACCTTGTTTAAGAAAGTGTCTGTCAGGAACTCTTTGATGACAATGCCATTCATACTTGACAAACTGCTGACATATTCCAGCATTATTCTGTAAAAGAAATCATGCATGTAATACAATTTATATTTCATTTCACATTAAGTGACCAAAGTTATCAGTCACACCTGTGTCACAGGGTTAATTTTTGCATAAGTTGGCAGAAGTATATAATATCTTACAAATTCCTTAACAAATTGTATAAATCTAAACAACATGAATAAATCTAAACAACATGAATTACAATCTCTTCAACAATTGTAGGATATAGCCTCTGTTTAGGTCTGTTTCACCTCAATGAAAACTTCCTCCACTTGCTTGTAGTTACTGGCAGCTCCTGCAAAATTAAGTTCACAAAGTTCCCATGCAGTGTCCGGCAGCTATTCTGGCATGTTACTATTTCTATTTCAAGAGATTCCAGGTAAATGTGATGTAGATATGCGAGAAGAAAGCCAAGGGTCTTGATGTGATGAAATTCCAACTCAAAGCCCTAAAAAAGACATACCAGGGTACTATAATTTAAAAAAAAAAAAAAAAAAACTCATGAATTCTACATTTACAGAAAATGTGGTTGAAATTGAATGGTTCAGCAGTTAGATCTCTAATAATAATTTACCTGTTCCATCACAAGTTTCCAAATTCTTATAAGCAGTGCAGAGTGCAATTCTTTTACTTCCTTCAGAAGAGTAAAGAAATCCTGTGGCCATGATACAGTATCTGTTTTGCTGTTAACTGTCTGACAAGCTGATGCTAAAAACTCCAGAATTTGATCCACTGCCTAAGGAATCCAAAAGTAGCAAGTCTTTGTACATACACAGTTTGGATAAATCATCAGAGAAAACGAGTATTTCACATCTATTTTGATGTAACAAATCAATTAAACATACATACAAATTATGTGTCCTGATAAACAGAGCATATTTTTGTGTACCGGTATAAACATTTTAAAATGAAGCACACAAATACACTGCACAACAAAGATTTCTTTGTATTTTTTCGTGGGAATTTACGACTCTTTGATAAATAAACCATTTCATTTTATATACCTTTATATATGGTATAGAGATGTCTGCTGCATCCATGTTGAGGAAGAGACAGGCATGATTACATTCACTATTGTCCTCAGAGTTCAAACAAGATAATAACTTCTCCCTCACTAATGAACACTGTTCAATCACTGCAACAAAATAAAACAAACATCTTCAATGCACAGTGCAGCTAATAACTTTTCTCTCATTTAGTAAAGTAATTATTAACTTCCTACTCACTTAAATGAACATATTGCTAACTCACAAAATAAATTTTCTCAGGGTTTTGGAAAGGTAATAACTTCTTCCTAAGTTAAACATAAATGGAACCTTGGAGTGCAATACTGTGGAATCATTAATGTCCGTGGGGGACCGATGCTCGTGGACTTCGTGGGTCACCCTTATCCACGAATTTACATCTCCATGAACATTTATTTTCTAAATATATTTATGTATTGAATCTTTTGTATATATGAGTTACCCACAAAATTAAGACCCTACGAACCAACAAAATTTTGCTTACCCACAAACATTGACCCCCACGAATTAAAATGATTCATAGTATGTAACAAATTCAATTACTTTCAAGCTTTGCAATAATCATGGTCAGAATACTGTAACCAGAAAGGAAAAATGTGATGGACCATGACAGGTTTTATACCTGGGCCCATTGAATCTCCAGTCAGCCAGTTGCTCTATCAATTGAGTTTTCTAGCCACCAGATTTTGAGCCCTTTTGACTGCCAATATGTATCAACCTCTACACCCTATCATAACCTACTCCTGTTGCTGGGATTTTCCCACATCGTTTTATGACCTACTCCTATTGTGTGGATTTTCTTGTATAGTTTTATGACCTACTCCTATTGCTGGGATTTTCCTGTAAGGCTTTATGACCTTTATGACCTACTCCTATTGCTGGGATTTTCCTGTATAGTATTATGACCTACTCCTACTTCTATTACTGGGATTTTCCTGTATGGCTTTATGACCTACACTGTACTTCTAATGCTGGGATTTTCCTGTATGGCTTTATGACCTACTCCTATTGCTGGGATTTTCCTGTATGGCTTTATGACCTTTATGACCTACTCCTATTGCTGGGATTTTCCTGTATGGCTTTATGACCTTTATGACCTACTCCTATTGCTGGGATTTTCCTATATGGCTTTATAACCTACTCCTATTACTGGGATTTTCCTGTAAGGCTTTATGACCTACTTCTATTGCTGGGATTTTCCTGTAAGGCTTTATGACCTACTTCAATTGCTGGGATTTTCCTGTAAGGCTTTATGACCTACTCCTATTGGTGGGATTTTCCTGTAAGGCTTTATGACCTACTTCTATTGCTGGGATTTTCCTGTATGGCTTTATGACCCACTCCTATTGCTGGGATTTTCCTGTATGGCTTTATGACCTTTATGACCTACTACTATTGCTGGGGTTTTCCTGTATGGCTTTATGACCTTTATGACCTACTCCTATTGCTGGGGTTTTCCTGTATGGCTTTATGACCTACTCCTATTACTGGGATTTTCCTGTAAGGCTTTATGACCTACTTCTATTGCTGGGATTTTCCTGTAAGGCTTTATGACCTACTTCTATTGCTGGGATTTTCCTGTAAGGCTTTATGACCTACTTCTATTGCTGGGATTTTCCTGTATGGCTTTATGACCTACTCCTATTGCTGGGATTTTCCTGTATGGCTTTATGACCTTTATGACCTACTCCTATTGCTGGGGTTTTCCTGTATGGCTTTATGACCTTTATGACCTACTCCTATTGCTGGGATTTTCCTGTATGGCTTTATGACCTACTCCTATTGCTGGGGTTTTCCTGTATGGCTTTATGAACTACTCCTATTACTGGGATTTTCCTGTAAGGCTTTATGACCTACTTCTATTGCTGGGATTTTCCTGTAAGGCTTTATGACCTACTTCAATTGCTGGGATTTTCCTGTATGGCTTTATGACCTACTTCTATTGCTGGGATTTTCCTGTAAGACTTTATGCCCTACTTCTTTTGCTGGGATTTTCCTGTAAGGCTTTATGACCTACTCCTATTGCTGGGATTTTCCTGTAAGGCTTTATGACCTACTTCTATTACTGGGATTTTCCTGTATGGCTTTATGACCTACTCCTATTACTGGGATTTTCCTGTAAGGCTTTATGACCTACTTCTATTGCTGGGATTTTCCTGTAAGGCTTTATGACCTACTTCTATTGCTGGGATTTTCCTGTATGGCTTTAAGGAGCTGGTCCAGTCTCCTTTTTAACTGTTCTGTCTCGGTCAGTTCCATGTCCATATCCTCCTCGTCATCCAGGAATACCCCTGACAACAGAAACAAATGTCAACAGGTGATCTTATTCTTATGTTTAATGACTATATTTAGAATTACCTCTTCCAACATTCCAGCCTGACCTACCTTCCAAAAGCTTGGATGATTCTGCTTTACAAGCTGTGATGTAGTTGTTATACAGAGTTAATGGAATCTTCTCCACTCTATTCAAAAGATCAATTCATACATGTAATTAGTCTGAATTTTAATCCACATTTTACTTGGTGACATCCCCCCCACCCCACCCCCAATTAATTTTTCAATAAATACTAGTACTGTATAGGGAATTAATTTCACGGGCTGTAGTTTTCACGTTTTTCTCTCATCTGACACAATCAAAGTTTCTTGAATTCATGGAATTGGTATAAAATAAAAGTTACCTCCCTTGTCTATATCCGTTTAGCTACATGTAAACGACATCAACAGGGTAGGTAACATAAAAATGTTAGTTTTAATAAATAATTGACGATTAATTAAAACAAGTGCAGTTATAAAACGTCCTTGACTATAAACGTCTAATGACTTTCCTATATCAGTATATGCAATTAAGATGAGTGCATGTGCACCCCAAGATCTGCAATACATTAACGTTAACGTGGCGAAAAACCACTGGACGGTAATAAATTTGTTAATGTAGGTCAACGAAATAATATCCTTACAAAATCTTCAGTAAGTTCGATAGTTGTTTGAATATTTTTAAAACGTCGATAAAAATTAATATGCATGATAATGCAGGTACATGTAACAAATACACGTGGTAACATTAGTTACCCACGGGTAATCAAAACCATGACCCACGTGTTTTGATTGACTAAACATGCAGCGCTGGCTATTAAAACAGCTTTTTTTAACAAATACAGTTTATTATCTGCTGATTAGAATTAAAGTAAAGCGTGATAATTAAAATAATTGAATGACAAGTATTTGTAATTACTGAAATGACCATGTAGAGCACGTACATGTATATAAACCTATCCTGGTTTATTCTCAAATTTCCAAATAAAACATGGAGATTATTGAAAATTTATTCACTGTTTCTTGAATTCACGGATTTATGAACACCGTGAATATAGCCAATATTAACACCGCGAGTTATTTTCCCTCTATACAGTAATTGATCTGTTTCAGTCAAATTTTCGATGAAAATACACTAATGTAAAAAAACATACAAGAACAGTACTTACAATTTCAATGTATCAATGAACTTCATTCTCAGATCTGGAATGTCCGGAAGCTAAATAATAAAGTAATAGATAAATTATTTTATCTACACATAGCTAGGCATTATTTGAATCAATCTCAAAACTGCCATGAGACAACCTGAAACTCGACAATGTAACAGCCCATTGAAACCGATATAAGGCTTAGTAGATACAAGTAGATTTATAAAAGAATACTTATTCATTTGACTATTAGTATCTGACCTGTTTACCTGTATTGTTATCTCTCAGTATTATATATTAGATTTGTCAGTGAGATTTGGCATTTGACAGTAAGATTTCTCTTTCCATGATTTTACATATAAATTGGGATCAACCTCAAACATCTTAAAATTGGCAACTTCAACACTGGATGAATACATTATCAATCATAAATAATTGGAATCTGCTTAGTAAGACAAATGAGATATTGCATTGACATGAGATATACTTACAGCCCTTGGCTTTAGGAGGACGGGTAAAAATCTGCCCACATAGTAAGGCTTCCTGAATATGCTGAAAATAAAATAAAGGTCACGAATAAGAGCAACATACTTTGTTTCTGCTTTTATCTGAAAGAAAATTAAAATTAACTTGGTACAGTAAAACTCCATTATAACGAAGTCACTGGGACCTGTGAAAAGACTTCGCTATATCCATAATTCATTATATCTGTGTAAGAAATTCGTTAAATTTAAGCATATGGGGGAGTCAAGATAACTTCGCTATATCCATAAATTCGCAATATCCGTGTTCGTACTCAACGAGTTTTGCTGTATTCAATTGATTTAAACTCATGAAGTACAAAAAGATTTTTGGTTGCTACACTCAAGGCAAACAAGAGGCCCACGGGCCTTATAGGTCACCTGAGCATCACGCAACAACTTTCAGATGATTGAATTTGTTTCATGTTTTAAGCTAGATGCTTAGGCATTCACAATTTTGGAAGAGGCACTCTTGCTCAACATAACTATGTACTTAGTTAGTTTATTTAAAACCTATGAGCAGAGAAGAAGATTTTCAAAGATTTAATGCATTTTCACTATATAATCAATAGAGCCCCGCCCTAACACCAGAACCTCTGACCCTGGGGCCATAAAATTCACAATTTTGGTAGAGGCACTCTTGCTCATCATAACTATGTACTTAGTTAGTTTATTTAAAACCTAGGAGCAGAGAAGATTTTCAAAGATTTAATGCATTTTCACTATAATCAATAGAGCCCCGCCCTAACACCAGAACCCCAGACCCTGGGGCCATGAATTTCAGAATTTTGGTAGAGGCACTCTTGCTCATCATAATTATTTACTGAATTAGTGTATTTAATACGTAGGAGCAGAGAAGAAGATTTTCAAAGATTTAATGCATTTTCAATAAATAATCAATATAGAGCCCCACCCTAACACCAGAACCCCTGACCCTGGGGCCATAAAATTCACAATTTATGAAGATACACTTTTGCTCATCATAACTATGTGCTTAATTAGTTTATTTAATACTCAGGAACAGAGAAGAAGATTTTCAAAGAAATAATGCATTTTCACTATATAATCAATAGAGCCCCGCCCTAACACCAGAACCCCTGACCCTGGGGCCATAAAATTCAAAAATTTGGTAGAGCCACTCTTGCTCATCATAACTATGAACTTAATTTGTTTATTTAATACCCAGGAGCAGAGAAGAAGATTTTTAAAGACTTACTGCATTTTCACTATATAATCAATAGAGCCCCGCCCTAACACCAGAACCCCTGACCCTGGGGCCATGAATTTCACAATTTTGGTAGAGGACTCAATGCTGATTACAATCATACCAACAGTTTGACTGCTTGATGTCCGGGAGTAAAGAAGAAGATTTTTAAAGATTGCACTATTTTTAGTGGTTTTTGCCCCCTCCCCCAGGCCCCAGGGGAGCGGGGACCACCAAATTCACAACTTTTGTTCCCCTTCACCCATAGATGCTATATGCCAAATTTGGTTGAAATTGGTTCAGTGGTTTCAGAGAAGAAGCTAAAAATGTTTAAATGTTAACGCACGACGCACGACGACGGACAAAAACGGATAGCAATAGGTCACCTGAGTTTACTCAGGTGACCTAAAAAATGGTACAAAAATTCTATAAAATGCATGGTTTGCCAAGAACTTATGTGCTATGCAGATATAAGATCCATGGACCACAAAAAAGTCTGTAAAGTTAAGGCCATAGGGAAGGTCAAGATCATAGTATTATGATACAGCTGAAATTCTTGTCAATCTGTATTTTTGTATGAAGCTTGATAAATACATTAAGGACAGTTTCTTTTTTACTATGCTTAATGCAAAACAATGTCTAAAGAGGTCAAGGACATATTAAAAGTCAAGGTCAGAAAATTTTGACACAGCTCTATACATCTTATTGATTCGAATCTTAGATGTGTTTGAATAGTTTCTTTGATTGATAAATTTAAAATGAGGAGTTGTAGAGTCAAAGTCATGGGGAATTTCATTGTAAGAAAATTATGATACAGTTGGATAGGTCTCACAACCATGTTTCAGTGTAAGAGTTTTAATTAAAATTTATTTCACAACTGCTTAGAAATTGAGCTGAAGAGAAATAGGAAATAGAGAGGTCAAGAACACAAAGAAAGTCAAGGTTAGAAAATCAGATAACTTCAAGGACAGAAGATCAGTTGAATAGCTTTCATAAATTTGTATTTTTGACTGATTGATTGTTCTTGATTGCTTTAGAGAATTTTTCATTCATATGGAGATGCCACCACTTGCTGGTGCAGAGCTGCAAGTTTTGTCCTATTCTAGGTACTCATGGCCATTGAGCAGGGAGGGATCTTTTTTGTGCCAGCACATGCTGTAACATGGGACCTATGTTTATATGGTCTCTTCTGATGGATCGGTCTCTACATCCCACAGTGGGATTCAAACCCGCGACGTAAGGATTAACTCCTTACTCCCCAACTCTAGAGCAGATGCTCTAACCACTGCGCCACGACAATTTGTATCTTTAATGTGATGGACTGATGGAAGACATAAAAATGATGACAAACACTATATGAACCTGCCTTATTTATGCTAGAGAATAAATAATACCGTATGTACCCGCCTCCAAGTCGGATTTTTGGGAGTTAATCTTTGGTCCAAAACTCTATGTCCAACTTATAGGTGAGATATAAAAAGATTGGTATTTAAGAAGGTCAATCCCTATAAAATAAGCTTAAAAAATTCAACCGACTTATAGGCGGACTAACTTATATGCAGGTGCATATGGTAGTACAATATCTGTTCATCAATATTCCATTACCTAGCTTCCATGATTGAGGTTGGAATTTTTTTGGTGGATTCAAACACAACCAATGCCTTCTGGATATCTTCCTCTATCTGTTCATTCATCTACAATATTAACTTTACCTTCAATTTATAGGTATAAAATAACAATTTCTCAAAGTCAGATATGCTTGTTTTTCCCCCTTATTTATCCATTTGTAACACTCAAGAGCCTCTCCTTTGAAGGGCAATGATTCAGGCTGGATGTCATTATACTACATATACAAACTTGAATAAACATTACTTGTAGGTGAGTCTGGTATCCCTTACCACCTTAAAACAATAACAAGAGGCCCATGGGCCACATCGCTCACCTGAGCACTGTGGCTTGGAAAAGGTAGAAAATTGGTTTATTATTGAAAAGTTTTAATCCAAAAGAAGTCCCATGACCAATCATGGCTTTACTATTCTTGAGAAGATAATTTTTGAAGAATTTTTCTATATATTTCTATGTAAAACTTTGGTCAGCCATTGTGGCCCCGCCCTACCCCTGGGGGTCATAATTTGAACAAACTTGAATCTACACTACCTGGGGATGCTTCCATATAAATATGATGAATTATGGCTTTGCTATTCTTGAGAAGAAGATTTTTAAAGAATTTTCCCATATATTTCTATGTAAAACTTTAGTGGGCCAATTTGGCCCAGCCCTACCCCCGGGGGTCATGATTTGAATAAACTTGAATCTACACTACCTAGGGATGTTTCCATATAAATATGACCAAACATGGCTTTGTTATTCTAGAGAAGAAGATTTTTAAAGAATTTTCCTATATATTTCTATGTAAAACTTTGGTTGGCCATTGTGGCCCCGCCGTACCCCCGGGGGTCATGATTTGAACAAACTTGAATCTACACTATCTGAGGATGCTTCCATATAAATATGACCAATCATGGCTTTGTTATTCTTGAGAAGAAGATTTTTCAAGAATTTTCCTATATATTTCTATGTAAAACTTTGGTCGGCCATTGTGGCCCCGCCCTACCCCCGGGGGTCAAGATTTGAATAAACTTGAATCTACACTACCTGAGGATAATTCCACGAGTTTCATCTTTCCTAGCCCAGTGGTTCTTGAGAAAAAGATTTTTAAAGATTTTTCCTATATATTCCTATGTAAAACTTTGATCGGCCATTTTGGCCCCACCCTACCCCCGGGGGTCATGATTTGAACAAATTTGAATTTACACTACCTGAGGATGATTCCACATGAGTTTCATCTTTCCTGGCCCAGTGGTTCTGGAGAAGAAAATTTTTTTAAAAATGCCAATAATTTTTCACTAATTCATAATTATCTCCCCTTGGAAAAGGGCATGGCCCTTCATTTGAACAAACTTGAATTCCCTTTACCCAAGGATGCTTTGTGGCAAGTTTGGTTGAAATTGGCCCACCGGTTCTTGAGAAGAAGTCAAAAATGTGAAAAGTTTACGGACAGACAGACGGACGCCGGACAAAATGTGATCAGAAAAGCTCACTTGAGCCTTCGGATCAGGTGAGCTAAAAATAATTGATGTATTATACATTCAAAATAAAATTCTTATGAAGTTCTTTCTTTCAAAATACCATCATTTACAATAGTCTCAGTAATCAATATCATTCATGAATAATTATGTGAGAATAACTTCTCTCAATGCAGATTAAAGAATATTTCCTACACTACCAATAGAGCTATGCTTTAACATTAAAACCCTGACCAAGGGTCACAACCGTCAAAAGTTAGGAAGAAGCTCTCACTACGATCATGTACTTAGTACGTCTGCTTAAACCAGACCCTCACCCAGAATCCATGAACTTCAAATTTTTGGAAGTAACATCAATACTTATGATAACCATGTACTAGATTTTTCTCTTTAATGCAAGGAGCAAATTTTAGGAATTTTTTTTAAAGAACTAATGCATTTTCACTAATCACTATATGATCAAAATAGCCCTTTTTAACACAGAACTCAAAAACCCAAAGGCCATGAAAAAAAAAGAAAAATTGGAAGAGGCACCAGTGTCTATTGTAACAGTGCTATTTGTTTGTCTACTCAGTACCCAAGAGCACATACAATTTTTATAGAATTAGCACATTAAAATTTTAAAACTTGACTGCTATATAATTAATACAGCCCTGCCCTATCACCTAAACACCTGATCCATTTAATGCCAATGAATTTTACAATTTTAGAAGATGCACTCCTGCTCACAATAATTATGTACTAACTTTATCTTCAGGAATTGAGTTTTTTAAAATACTGTACAGTGTCAAAAGAATGTAAAAAAGAATGTCAAAACCTTTTTCCTGCTTCCGTAGTCCTGGTCTTCAGATTCTGCATCCAAAGGTTGCTGAAATTATATTCAAAGCACTATATTCTGGATCAGGAACATTTTATCAATTACATGCAATCTCTTGTACAATGAAATGACAATTTTATTACCTTTAAATCGGCAAGTCTGGTTTTTGCTAACATGATGTAGTCTGTGAAAAGCTCTCTACACTTTGGAGGTACATAAGGGGGTCTTACTATATGGACCTACAACAGGGAAAAAAGCATTTAATCACAATTGCTTTATTTGAATTTAAATTAAGGGAGACAAAATTTCATTTCATCCAAATGGTAATTTTTTTATTGGTCATCCATTTTGGGCCATGTCTTTTGTGGTGTAAATTGTTTATAAACAGCAATCTATATTTCTCCCTGGGTCCCCTTGTATACTACATAGGCTGTATTCAAAATTGTTAGTAGCTTCTGTGTTGCTCTGTTGGTGTCTTTTGAATGGGTTTTTTTGTACTTGTTATTTTTATAAGTATTCTGCACACACAAAAACATATAATTAGATCTGATGAAAGTTACTCAAGAATTATACACTAACTATTAATTAATAAACAAGATACTGCAAAATAGAATTGCTTGCTAATATATGCATATTAAGAGAAACATGGCTTTGGCACGACATGATTCGTTAAAAAAATTGTCGAACTATCGTCTCACAAGTTATTACCCTTGGTAAGATTTATTTTGTAAATGGCATAATATACAATGTACTTTTAAATGTGATGATGACTCAAAAGGCACCATATCCGTGAGGAATTTTATGAGACACATGAAGGTCTTCCTGCTTCCAGCGGGATTCTGAGTAGACTCGGAAAACATTTTCTTCAAAGACAAAAATCTTCAATTATTGTGTGTATTTTGGAATTATAAAATTTTCTACAAAAACAAAATCTTCAGTTATTCTGTACTTTAGAATTACAAACACAGACAAATTAAGACATTCTTACAGCACGTACTTTGTCAATAGCTGTATTTTGACTTGTGGTTTGAAAAGTGTGGCCAAAACATTTTTATAAATTAAATCTTCAGATCAGAATTCTTTTAAATTCCTAGATTTCAAGGAACAGATTGATGGTATGATAATAAAAGCCAAATTCATGATCCCACTCTTCAACATGTACATTGTACGTGTAGGTCCAATGATAAAACTAAGTTGTCACATATGCAATGTTGCCTTCTTCTCATCATAAATGCAAACCATCATGCAAATAGTGATAGGAAAATCATTTATTAGAGTTTCTCAAATACCAATATTTTTTAAAAAGTCTATCAAACATTGTTACCTGGAACCAGTCTGGATATGAATTAATGTTAACTGGAACCAGTCTGGTTCTTGTTATGAATCAATGTTACCTGGAATCAGTCTGGATATAAATCAATGTAACCTGAAACCAGTCTGGATAGGAATCACTGTTACCTGAAACCAGTCTGGATAGGAATCAATGTTACCTGGAATCAGTCTGGATATGAATTAATGTTAACTGGAACCAGTCTGGTTCTTGTTATGAATCAATGTTAACTGGAATCAGTCTGGATATAAATCAATGTTACCTGGAACCAGTCTGGATAGGAATCAATGTTACCTGAAACCAGTCTGGATAGGAATCAATGTTACCTGGAACCAGTCTGGATAGGAATCAAACACCAGGGGTCCTTCGTAGCAGCACTGTCTGGTGAAGAGGAAGGCAATGACAAGGTTTTCCAGATTAGAGCTCTCTAGTCCATCTCTCAGCAAAACACCAACATAATCTGGTCATCAAAGAAATGGAAATACTGTCTTTATAGTGCTATTGAAAATTTAGGGACATCAGCAAATATTTGACACATATATTATGTGAGAAATAGTCTTCTTAATGTACGACAACTTAGTAGGTTTCTGTGACTATGCTGTTTGTACCTTGTACAAGACTGGAGAGACCTGGCATACAAACCACAGCCGTGGACAGGAAAGAGAGAACCGCATGCCAGTTCACTTCCTGGGTCTCCATGACAACCTTCATCTGCTCCAAGACATCAACTGCCTCCAACATTACCAGACACTATGCAAACAGGAATTAGAAATTTTCAAAATTTTTATTCAAATTACCAGACACTATGCAAACCAGATATGATTTAAGAAATCTTCATTTTTCACAATTTTCATTCAAAACAGGACATTGTCATTAGACATTATCTGATATTTTAAAAATTATTTTCATTGAAATTAGACTCATGACTGCCACGACGTATGTTACACCCATCAAATACTGTTTATCATTAACAGATTAGAGTGCAAGGAAGAAAAATCATGTCTTCTACATTGATCAATTTAATTCAAGTTTAGAACAAGAGGTCCATGGGCCTTATAGGTCACCTAAGTATCTTGCAGCAACTTTCCAACAATTGAATTTGGTTTGCATTTTAAACAAACAAGAGGCCCAGGGGCCACATCGCTCACCTGAGCAACTGGCTAGGTAAAAGCAAAAATTAGTTTGATATTGAAAAGTTTACATATATTATAAACATAGGTAATCAGAGATTACAGAGCTCACCTCAACGAATGTTGTCTTCAAGTAAGGCAAAGTCACACAATTAACCAACAAAAAGTATACATTCCAAAAATGAAAATATTTTTAAAAGCAATTTTGATCTGATACTTTGAAATAGACCTACATAAAAAATTTAAACTACTTCTTCTTCATGAAAATGTAATGAAAATCCAGCATCTGAAGCAAATTTGAGAGTTTTCATCTCTTGATGCAGCATTTGTGCAAGTTTGGTTTATACAATGTTATATAAGCCTTATAGTTTTTGGTAATAGACCTGCAACCATAACTTTTACCTTGTCTATTATCTGAAAAATGTATGTCCAATTCAGCATCCGAAGCAAGTCCATTAGTGTGCATCCTTAGATGTATCATCCATGCAAGTTTGCTCATTATAGGGCTCATAGTTTATTGGAAATGTTCATTGGAAATGAAACATGCATCAAAACTAACATTTTCACTCATCCACAAAAAGTAGGTCAGATTCAGCATCCGAAGCAAGCCTGGAAGTATGCATCCTTAGATGTATCATCTATGCAAGATTGGTCATTAAAGAACTCATAGTTCCTTGGAAATGAAACCTGCACCAAAAACTTTTAACTATTCACTCAACCGGAAAATGTAGGTCAGATTCAGCATCCGAAGCAAGCCTGGTAGTGTGCATCCTTAGATGCATCATCCATGCAAGTTTGGTCAACATAGGGCTTAAAGTTACTTGCAAATGAAACCTGCACCAAAAATATTAACCTGTTCGCTCAACTGGAAAATGTAGGTCAGATTCAGCATCCGAAGCAAGCCCGGTTGTATGCATCCTTAGATGTATCATCCATGCAAGTTTGGTCAACATAGGGCTTATAGTTACTTGGAAATGAAACCTGCACCAAAAACTTTAACCTGTTCACTCAACTGGAAAATGTAGGTCAGATTCAGCATCCGAAGCAAGCCCGGTAGTATGCATCCTTAGATGTATCATCCATGCAAGTTTGGTCAATATAGGGCTCATAGTTACTTGGAAATGAAACCCACACCAAAAACTTTAACCTTTTCACTCAACCGGAAAATGTAGGTCAAATTCAGCATCCGAAGCAAGCCCGGTAGTATGCATCCTTAGATGTATCATCCATGCAAGTTTGGTCAACATAGGGCTTAAAGTTACTTGCAAATGAAACCTGCACCAAAAACATTAACCTGTTCGCTCAACTGGAAAATGTAGGTCAGATTCAGCATCCGAAGCAAGCCCGGTAGTATGCATCCTTAGATGTATCATCCATGCAAGTTTGGTCAACATAGGTCTTATAGTTACTTGGAAATGAAACCTGCACCAAAAACTTTAACCTGTTCACTCAACTGGAAAATGTAGGTCAGATTCAGCATCCGAAGCAAGCCCGGTAGTATGCATCCTTAGATGTATCATCCATGCAAGTTTGGTCAACATAGGGCTTATAGTTACTTGGAAATGAAACCCACACCAAAAACTGCACCAAAATTGTTAACCTGCTCCAAAAATATTAACCTGGTAATTCCTTTGCTGAAATTGCAGCATCTGAAACTTTGACTGGTACAATGAAACACACTAGAACCATCTTCCATGCATGTCTAATCAGTATAGGACACAGAGGTAATTAAAAAGAAAACTCCTCCAAAAAACTTAACCTTAACCTGGGAAGCCGACGCCGACGCCGACACCGACGCCGACGCCGAGGGTATCACATAAGCTCCCCCCAACTTCGTTGAGGTGAGCTAAAAATGGGTTTTGGAGAGGGGAGGGGGTATTTAAACAAACTTAAATCTACACTTCCTTAGAATGCATTTGTGACACATTATGCTTTTGTTGTTTACAAGATGAAAATTTTTATTGATATAGCCTTTGTATTCATTTGTCCACTTTATGGTTCCTCTATTCTCCTGAATTTCAAATCTACATTACCTTTTTTATGCTTTTAAATTGATGATAATCCATCATGATGGCTTTGTGAAGAATTTTAACAATTTTTACCATGCATTCCTATGTAAAACCTTGATCACCCATTGTGGCTACACCCTTGCCCAAGGGGTCATGATTTGAACAAAATTAATTATCACTTATTCTTAATTATCTCCCCTTGGAAGAGGGGGTGGTCCTTCATTTGAACAAACTTGAATCCCCTTCTCCCAAGAATACTTTGTGGCAAGTTTGGTTGAAATTGGCCCAATGGTTCTTGAGAAGAGAATGAAAATGTGAAAAGTTAACGACAACAACAACGACGACTACAACGACAACAACAACAAGACAAATATTGATCAGAAAAGCTCACTTGAGCCTGCTAAAACGTCAGTGCAGTATACAAACAAACACAGATACATATAACTGCTATAAAATGTTAACAAAGGTAATGCAAGACAACTAAAATGAACACAGGTCACCATTCCATGCCGATACCCATGATAACAAGGGCACCGTTAAGCGGAGCATCCCCTCGCTACTGGACTTTCACTGGAAATGGCAATCTCTCATAAGAGATAAATTCTCTCGAGGAACGTTAAACATGTTAAAGATTGATAGTACAATGTATTTTGTTTAATGTCTCTCTCAAGAATCTTTTGCTCATATGAAGGCTTGCCAGTAGAGAGCTGCACATTCTTTCCTATGATAGGAACTGTCACTGATGATCATTGAGCAGTGATGGATCTTTTTGTGCCAGCATCTAATGGGACATGGGCCCGTGGTTTATATGGTCTCATTCGAAGAACCAGTCTCCACGTCCCACAAAGGGATTCAAACCCACAACATTACAATCAACTCCCTTACTTTTGACAAGATTATTGTATTTTGGTTAAGGGGGCATAACAGGGATACCTAATTTGGGGTAGTAAATTTTAATACAGCAAAACTCGGTTATAACGAAGTCGCTGGGACCTTTGAAATTACTTCGCTATATCCATAATTTGTTATATACGCATGAGAAATTCATTGAATTTATATAGCTGGGGAACCTAAATGACTTCGCTATATCCGTGAATTCACAATATCCGTGTTCGTACTAAACGAGTTTTACTATACAAGATATTAGATATTTATTTTTTAAACAAAATTACTGGGGGTGGAGGATGTCTATTTTTAACAAAAATCAAATTGCAACAATGTACAGGTACATCGAAAGGTTAATTGAACTTGTGAATTGTATTACAGCTTTCAAGAATAACGTGCACCCCAAATTCCTAGACACCTGTTGGAATCAAATTCTTTTAATCTGCTTCCCGCAGAACCGACACGCCTTTTAAACTTTAAAACTGGCTCTTAAACTGGTTCCCTAGCGGAAATGATTATTGTCAACTCGTACATAAAATGTCAGGGTTTCGAGACAGTGAAAAAGCGATATCTGAAGAAATATTTCAACAATGAACTTGAAAATGAGTAGGCTTTATCTTTTTATACTGTCACACAAGTATGTAAATGCTGAGAGTTTTTAATGCAAAGGTTCTCTGTCAATCTTGCCCACAAATGATTATGTCAACTCGTACATAAAATGTCAGGGTTTCGAGGCAGTAAAAATGCGATATCTGAAGAAATATTTCATCAATGAACTTGAAAATGAATAGGTTTCGTCCTTTTATACTGCCACACAAGTATGTAAACGCTGAAAATGGTTAATGCAAAGGTTTTCTGTCAATCTTGCCCACAAGGTGTAACAAACACACTAACACACACACACACACATACGCACATTAGCGAGCTATATCCCCTCCGCAACTAGTTGTGCGATGGGATAATAAAGCAGTCAAGTGTAACGTATGCGAGGGGTAAACCCTGGTGCTGATATCTTAGATAGTTATATGGAAATTGGCATATGCCTATTTAAGAGTCATGTTCAGCTTTAAGTTTTAATTAAAATCAAGGTCAAGGACTGAAATATAAAACCATAATGCTACAGTTCTGCAGCAACTATGAGGACATCTAGATTAATAGGTTTGCATTATCCATTGCTTATCAATGTCCGATGGTCTGCGCCAAACCCCGATGGCTCGCCGTCTTTACGGACCCCCCAAGTTCAATGGTTACACCAAAGTCTGATGGCTCGTTTCCTATGAGACACGTTGCTAAAGTGCGATGGTGTGGTACGCCAACATCCGATGGTGCGGAGGAACAATCAATGTTTATGACGTCACAATGATCAGACGTCATGCCTTTGTCCTGAATTCAAAATCCATTGAATCAGTATTCCTCTCGTATATACAACTGTTCCGATTTTGCTTATTGTTTTCATCAACTAGAGGCATTAATTAGGGTTAGTCCTTGCACACAACTCGACTGATTAGGTTTAGTCCTTGAACACTATTGAATTGATATTGTGTTTGGATTAGTCCAGCACTCTTCCAAGATATCTATGTTATAGTTACTGAGTAAATATGAGGGTTAATCTTTGCATTTTATATTTATTTGTATCTATTTTAAACAATCAAGCCTTGGCATGGCGTGACATCATATTTTTGCGCAGTAGTACTATGACGTCATAAACTTTGTTTTCTGCACCATCGGACTTTGGCGTGTCAAACCATCGGGGCTTGGCACAGACCATCTGACTTTGGCATTACCATCGCACTTTGGAGTCCTACATATTTAAATGAAGTAGCCAAAACTCTTTGAAAATGGCTCCTGGAAGCGATATTGATGTACATAACTACAAGAAAATGAGGGTGAAACTTTTTCTGGATTCGTCTCAGCATTACCAACATTTTATCAAAAATACAAAATTTGGAGTTTGCTACCTAAAGACCATGTGCGCATGCCTAGAAAACATAACTTCTATTTTATTCAACGTATGCTGTAGATTCAAATTCATAATTTATACAAGTTTGATCTGATTATCAAGGCTATAGTTACAATATTAATTTCAGATTTTTTTTACCTGTTTGTACCAGAGGATTAATGAAGAGGACAGTTTGCTGTAGGTCCATTCCTTTTGTCTTTTTAAGGCATCTGCCACTGAAAGCAATGAACACACATTAATTGCAATATCCTAGCAATAAAATGTATATTTATTTGTGAGACATTACTGAAAACTAAATCTTGTTTGCAATATCCTTCCTTCAATTCTTTATACACAAGCAGTCTTAATGATACTGTATACTGGAAAATTTTTGCCCCCGTTTTCTTTTCGTCCCTTTCGCCCTCTCCTTGATTGGGCGAATTTAAAACGGGGCAAATTCAACTTACACCTCACAATTTCTTAAACAGAACTATGACTGGGCAAATATAAAACGGGGCAAACTTGTTCACAGGTTCAAAAGGGTGAAATTAACACGGGGCGAAAATAACGCTGTATACAGTACATCTTACAGAAATCTTTTTCTCTCAGTCAGTAAGAATCATCATGAAAAACGTTACTCAATGCACTGACTGACTGGAAGAGATACACATCCATAGTAATGAATTTGGCAGCATCAGATGCCTACCCAGTTATCTTTTAATTTACACAATACTAGCTAGTGGGCAAACTCACAAAATTGTCATTACCTAAATCTAACAATTATGGGCAAGTTTCCAAAATACCTTTATTGGTTTGCTTGACATGCAAAAATGGTGAATACCATTGAAACATGAAATTTTAATTTTGAAATTTTGAAAAACATGATAAAATACAAGTCATACAGGTCACTGATGTCAAAAATCCGTAATAAATAACACGGAGAAAATTTTTCAATCTGGCTATTCCATCTGTGAGTGATTTTGTTTGTATCCTGTTTGTGTCATTGTTGACGTGCATTCTGATTCTTAAACCAATAAGATACTGCCGTAAGTAATAAGATGATGTTTACATTTTACTTATACAACAATATTTCAGTGTGTTTGCCCCATGTGTAATAAATAATGACAAAATCACCCTGTGGGTATTTGACAATGAGAATTGGTACTCTCTACACAATTTAAAGTGTTATAATCTACAAAAGGTGAAAAAATAAAGAAGTAAACCACAAAGCCTAGTATCCTCTCTATAGAGAAAAATATGGAAAGGAACTCAGTGTTCTCCATCATTTAAAATTCTACTGTTGCAGAGTTTATGCGAAGCACTAAAATTTCGCGGTATTTTCGCGATCAAATTTACTAATTCCTTACACAAATGATATGGTCATACATATTGATAAAAGTAAAAACACATGTTCTGAAAAGCAGAGGAAATTCTGGTCGATACAGTCAAACTACTTTAAAACATTTTCGAAAGTAAACTTGCCGTGATTATTGTCAGTTTTCTTGATCAAATCACCGAATTACAAAACAAGAGGCCCAGGGGCCACATCGCTCACCTGAGCAATTGGCTAGGAAAAAACACAGATCAGATCAGAACTGAAAGTAAACTGGGGGGGGGGGGTGCTTGAATTTTACACCCCACCCACCCCAGGGAGTCATGATTTGAACAAACTTGAATCTACACTACCTGAGGATGATTCCCTATAAATATAACGAAGCCTGGCTTTGAAGTACTTGAAAAGATTTTAAAAGGTTTCCCTATATATTCCTATGTAAAACTTTGATCGGCCATTTTGGCCCAACCCTTCCCCCGGGGTCATGATTTGAACAAACTTGAATCTACACTACCTGAGGATGATTCCACATGAGTTTCATCTTTTCTGACCCAAAAGGCAAAGGTTCTTGAGAAGAAGATTTTTAAAGATTTTCCCTATATATTCCTATGTAAAACTTTGATCGGCCATTTTGGCCCCACCCTACCCCCGGGGGTCATGATTTGAACAAATTTGAATCTACACTACCTGAGGATGATCCCACATGAGTTTCATCTTTCCTGGCCCAGTGGTACTTGAAAAGAAGATTTTTAAAGATTTTTCCTATATATTCCTTTGTAAAACTTTGATCGGCCATTTTGGCCCCATCCTTCCCCCGGGGGTCATGATTTGAATAAACTTGAATCTACACTACCTGAGGATGATTCCAAATGAGTTTCATCTTTCCTGGCCCAGTGGTTCTTGAGAAGAAGATTTTTAAAGATTTTCCCTATATATTCCTATGTAAAACTTTGATCGGCCATTTTGGCCCAACCCTACCTCCGGGGATCATGATTTGAACAAATTTGAATCTACACTACCTGAGGATGATTCCACATGAGTTTCATCTTTTCTGACCCAAAAGGCAAAGGTTCTTGAGAAGAAGATTTTTAAAGATTTTTCCTATATATTTCTATGTAAAACTTTGATCGGCCATTTTGGCCCCACCCTACCCCCGGGGGTCATGATTTGAACAAACTTAAATCTACACTACCTGAGGATGATCCCAAATGAGTTTCATCTTTCCTGGCCCAGTGGTTCTTGAGAAGAAGATTTTTAAAGATTTTTTCTATATATTCCTATGTAAAACTTTGATCGGCCATTTTGGCCCCACCCTACCCCCGGGGGTCATGATTTGAACAAACTTGAATCTACACTACCTGAGGATGATTCCACATGAGTTTCATCTTTCCTGACCCAGTGGTTCTTGAGAAGAAGATTTTTAAAAAATGCCATTAATTTTTCTCTAATTCATAATTATCTCCCTTTGGAAAAGGGCCTGGCCCTTCATTTGAACAAATTTGAATCCCCTTCACCCAAGGATACTTTATACCAAGTTTGGTTGAAATTGGCCCAGTGGTTCTTGAGAAAAAGATGAAAATGTGAAAAGTTTACGACGACAACAACGACAACGACGACAGACAACGGACAGATTTTGATCAGAAAAGCTCACTTGAGCCTTCGGCTCAGGTGAGCTAAAAAGAGAAACTTCAGAATAGTAAAATACTTTTAAGAGTTCCTTGAACATGTTGAAAATTTTCAGCAATTTATTACCATCAGTTAAATGACTTCGGTAGGATGTTATGTTTGACTTACAGTACTAACATAATTCTAGAGCCGTGGCTCTATAGAAAAGACATATTTAAATATTTTTAAGAGATTATAATTGATTATGCAGGGTGAAGTCCTATTAATTAAGAGCTCTACATTTCAGAATTGAAAGACGGTAGAATTGTTTGATTAAAGTTTCAGTTAGAGAGAATTTATATGTTTGGATTTTCTAATTACCACAGATCATACTGTGTCCGCAAAATTTTTACTGTGTCCCACACATAAAAATTGAATCGTCACCGTGTCAGAGAAAATTTTACTGTGTTGGGAGCAACACAATAAAAAAACAGGTCATGGAGAACCCTGGGAACTAGTACTATTTCTTCCATTTTGAAGGGTTCAAACCAATCACTAACTAGAACTGTCCAAACGGGACAAAATACTCCCCGCTGGGTTTTTCAGAAGTAAGTTTTTCCATAAGAAAGATATGGACCGGACACGAATTATGAAATTTTTCTTCCAGTGACCTTGAACTTCCCCAAATGACCTTGGGTCAAGGTCATAACACAACCTTGGGTTATGGGCAATCTTTGTGTGAAATGAGAACCTACCAAGTTTATCCATAAGAAAGATATGGACCGGACACGTATTGTGAAATTTTTCTTCCAGTGACCTTGAACTTCCCCAAATGACCTTGGGTCATGGTCATGACACACCCTTGGGCTATGGGCAATCTTTGTGTGAAATGAGAACCTACCAAGTTTATCCATAAGAAAGATATGGACCAGACACAAATTATGAAATTTTTCTTCCAGTGACCTTGAACTTCCCCAAATGACCTTGGGTCAAGGTCATGACACACCCTTGGGCTATGGGCAATCTTTGTGTGAAATGAGAACCTACCAAGTTTATCCATAAGAAAGATATGGACCGGACACGAATTATGAAATTTTTCTTCAAGTGACCTTGAACTTCCCCAAATGACCTTGGGTCAAGGTCATGACACACCCTTGGGTTATGGGCAATCTTTGTGTGAAATGAGAACCTACCAAGTTTATCCATAAGAAAGATATGGACCGGACACAAATTATGAAATTTTTCTTCCAGTGACCTTGGGTCAAGGTCATGACACACCCTTGGGCTATGGGCAATCTTTGTGTGAAATGAGAACATACCAAGTTTATCTATAAGAAAGATATGGATCGGACACGAATTATGAAATTTTTTTTTCCAGTGACCTTGAACTTCCCCAAATGACCTTGGGTCAAGATTATGACACACCCTTAGGTCATGGACAATCTTTGTGTGGAGTAGTAGATTCTAATGTCCCTCTGTAAGAAAGCAGGGCTGTCACAGCACCTTTTGGTACAGGGACCGGGTCCCTCTATATTGGGAAAAATCCGCGACATTTTTGTCAAATTGGGAAAATTATAAACATACTTACATGCATTAACCCCCACGCCAGCAAAATATTTAATTATGAAAGCCATTTATTACTTTAAAAAGTATACTTGAAAAGCTAAAATTTACAGGAAATAAGGTCTGATAAAATCTATTTTTAACAGACCAAACATTTACTTACTAGACAGGGATTTTTTTCTTATATTTTCATATGATACAGAGACTGAAAAAATGTGGGGAGGGAGTATTTCTTACTGTTTAATTGCACCTTAAATAAATAAAAAAAATTAGATTATAAAGAATAATTTTATTGAAATGATCAAGTTACTATTCAAAATTTTCCCTTTAAAGGTTGGCATAAAATTGCCTAAAATTTATTTCATTTTTTCTGGTCATATGACTAATGCAAATGAAATAAATAGTGTCTAAGATTTTATTTTAACTTATAATTCACTTTGAAATATATATATTTATTTTATGAAATAACTCTTAATGGTTATCCTTGTTCAATAATGAAAATAAGTTCCCCAACCCAATCTACGTATGACCTATCTATAGATCTCTATTTCAAGACAGAGGAAATTCGAATTAGAAATAAACGATAATGACAGGGTTGTTGCAGATTAAAATTAAGCATGCATTACTGCTAAATGGATCAAATAATCAGATGTATGTGTGGGATATTAGGTTGTAAATACGAGAAAACACTTGTTTGGGAATTTTTACGCATGAAATTGGGAAAATGTAGCACTCTGTGCCATTGGGAATGGGTCCTATATTCGGTCCAAATTTGAGGGGAGTGACGGCCCTGAAAAGATATGGACCGGACACGTTTGCACAGATAGACGGACAGATGGACAAGGTGATTCCTATATACCCCCCCAAACTTCGTTTGCGGGGGGTATAAATAGTGTATTTCTACATCCCTAGGTTACAAGGGGATAAATATGATGATTCATATGTACACTTTGTGGGTATATATTGTTTAAATAATGTTCCCCTCAAGAATTTTTCACTCATATGGAGACACCACCACTTGCCAGTGTAGAGCTGCAAATTTTGTCCTATTCTCGGCAATCAGGGCCATTGACCAGGGAGGGATCTTTATTGTGCCAGTATCTACTGTGACACGGGACCTTGGATTATACGGTCTCATTCAATGGACAGGTCTCCACATCCTACAGTGGGATTTGAACCCCCGACGTAAGGATCAGCTCCTTACTTCGCGTATCTAGAGCAGCCACTCTACGCACACCTTGTGAATAACAGCATAAAAGATTTTTTTTTGTAATTATTTGATATTAAAATTTTATAAGTATTAGTTATAAACTACAAGCTTTTCCTCTTACCCTTCAGTTCAGGTCGATGTGACATCCACAAGCTGATAGTACTCAAGCAGTGTTTCTTTAGAATGTCTGTTGAACAGCAGCCTGACAGGTCCACAGTGTTTAGAGTTCCAGAGTTCATCATCAGCTCATCTAAAACCTCTATAAGAATTCAGATATTAATGCTAAAACAATAAATACTACACAGCCAGACAAATCTAATGAGAATGTAGCGCTACTGGTTTGTATACTGATAACAGAAGAGAAACTTGAAAAACTATTTTGTCACATCTAGAGAAATAATGTTATTTTCAAGGGTAATTTTTTCTAAACCAAGTTATAAATTCAGTAAGAGCTAAAAATATCAAATTCATAAGAATTTCAAACATAGGTAATCAGAGATTACAGAGCTCACCTCAACGGATGTTGTCTTTGAGTAAGGCAAAGTCAAACAATTAACTAACAAAAGGTGTACATCCAAAAATACAAAATTTATGCATTTTTGATCTGATTCTTTCAAAAGACCTATATAAAACTTCAAACTAGTTCTTTATCATGAAAACATAATTAAAATCCAGCATCTGAAGCAAGTTTGACAGTTTTCATCCCTTGATGCATCATTTGTACAAGTTTGGTTTATAAGCCTTAGTTTCTTGGTAATAGACCTGCATCCATAACTTTTACCTGGTTCATTATCTGGAAAATGTAAGTCGAATTCAGCATCCAAAGCAAGTCCATTATTGTGCATCCTAAAATGTATCATTCATGCAAGTTTGCTCAATATAGGGCCCATAGTTACTTGGAAATGAAACCTGCATAAAAAGCAAACCTTTTCACTCATCAAGAAAATGTAGGTCAGATTCAGCATCCGAAGCCAGCCTGGTAGAATGCATCCTAAGATGCATCATCCATGCAAGTTTGGTCATTAGAGAACTCACAGCAATTTGAAAATGAAACCTGTACCAAAAACTTTGATTGTTCACTCAATCGGAAAATTTAGGTCAGATTCAGCATCCGAAGCAAGCTTGGTAGTGTGCATCCTTAGCTGTATTATCCATGCAAGTTTGGTCAACATAGGGCCCATAGTTACTTGGAAATGAATCCTGCACCAAAAAATTTAACCTATTCACTCATCCAAAAAATGTAGGTCAGATTCGGCATCCGAAGCAAGTCTGGTAGTATGCATCCAAGTTGTACCATCCATGCACGTTTAGTCATTATAGGGCTCATAGCAACTTGGAAATGAATCCTGCACCAAAAACTTTAACCTGTTCACTCATCCAAAAAATGTAGGTCAGATTCAGCATTTGTAGCAAGTCTGGTAGTATGCATCCTAAGATGTACCATCCGAGCGAGTTTGGTCATTATAGGGCTCATAGTAACTTGGAAATGAAACCTGCACCAAAAACTTTAACCTGTTCACTTAACCGGAAAATGTAGGTCAGATTCAGCATCCATAGCAAGTCTGGTAGTATGCATCCTAAGATGTACCATCCATGCAAGTTTTGGCATTATAGACCTTATAGTATCTTTGAAATGAAACCTGCACCAAAAACTTTAACCTGTTCACTCAACCAGAAAATGCATGTCAGATTCAGCATCCGAAGCAAGTCTGGTAGTATGCATCCTTAGATGTACCATCCATGCAAGTTTGGTCAACATAGGGCTTATAGTTACTCAGGAATGAGACCTACACCAAACATAGGTAATCAAAGATTACGAAGCTCACCTCGACGAATGTTATCAGTGTAAGTAATGCAAATCTCACATCATATTTTGTTAATGTCTAGTATTTATCCCAACAACAATATTCTTTCAAGTTGTGTTTAACCCCTTACATGGCATATACACATTTCTATGCATGTAGCGTGAAAAACATGTATAGTTTAAACACATTTGTGAATACTGCAAATATCAAGGACTTCAAGTTCATTGGGATTAATCTGTTCCCAAAACTTTAACCTGGTCTCTTGTATGGAAAATATAGGTCAGATTCAGCATCCAAAGCAAGTCTGATAGTGTCCATCCCTAGATGCATCATCCATGAAAGTTTGGTTCAGGTAGGGCTTATAGTTACTTGGGAATGAAAATGTAGGTCAGATCCAGCATCCGAAGCAAGTCTTGTAGTGTCCATCCCTAGATGCATCATCCATGCAAGTTTGGTCTGGGTAGGGCTTATAGTTCCTTGGAAATGGACCTGCTCCAAAAACTTTAACCTGGTCACTCATCTGGAAAATGTAGGTCAGATCCAGCATCCGAAGCAAGTCTTGTAGTGTCCATCCCTAGATGCATCATCCATGCAAGTTTGATCCGAGTAGGGCTTATAGTTACTTGGGAATGGACCTGCTCCAAAAACTTTAACCTGGTCACTCATCTAGAAAATGCAAGTCAGATCCAGCATCTGAAGCAAGTCTGGTAGTGCACATCCCTAGTTGCATCATCCATGCAAGTTTGGTCTGGGTAGAGCTTATAGTTACTTGGGAATGGACTTGCTCCAAAAACTTTAACCTGGTCACTCATCTAGAAAATGTAGGTCAGATCCAGCATCCGAAGCAAGTCTGGTAGTGCATATCCCTAGATGCATCATCCATGCAAGTTTGGTTCAGGTAGGGCTTATAGTTACTTAGGAATGGACTTGCTCCTAAAACTTTAACCTGGGACGCCGACGCTAACGCCGGGGGTATAGCATAAGCTCATCTCGACTTCGTCGAAGTGAGCTAAAAACTGCACCAAAAATGTTAACCTCAGGGCTCTCGATTCTCTAAATCTGGGGCCGATATTCGGCCCCGTTCCCAATGCAAATCAGAAGTCTCTGTCGAGACTGTAGCTCTACTGGTTTGTACTTATCAAAAACCATTGCACTATTTTATGTATCTTTGTGTAGTCTACATGTGTGCCAACTAATTTTGAAATCAAACTAAAACTGTAGAAGGAGTAGCGTTTTAAAAGAATTTCACAGAAAATTCTATTTTTAGTAACCATGGTAACACATTTCATCGAAATCAAAAACCGATGCACTATTCTATGTATATTAGTGTAGTCTACTTGTGTGCCAAGTTAAATTGAAATCAGACCAAAACTGTAGAATGAGTAGCATTTTAAAGGAATTTCACAGAAAATTCTTATTTTTAGTAACCATGGCAACACCGTTCATCGAAATCAAAAACTGATGCACTGTTCTATGTATCTTAGTGTAGTCTACATGTGTGCCAAGTTATATTGTAATCAGACCAAAACTGTAGAAGGAGTAGCGTTTTAAAGGAATTTCACAGAAAATTCTATTTTTAGTAACCATGGCAACACCGTTCATCAAAATCAAAAACCGATGCACTATTTTATGTATCTGAATGTAGTCTACTTGTGTGCCATGTTATATTGAAATCAGACCAAAAGTGTAGAAAGAGTAGCATTTTTCAGGAGTTTCACAGAAAATTCTATTTTTAGTAACCATGGCAACACCGTTCATCGAAATCAAGAACAGATGCACTATTCTTTGTATCTTAGTGTAGTCTACTTGTGTGCCAAGTTATATTGAAATCAGACCAAAACTGTAGAAGGAGTAGCGTTTTTAAGGAATTTCACAGAAAATTCTATTTTTAGTCACCATGGCAACACCGTTCATAGAAATTAAAGACCGATGCACTATTCTATGTATCTTAGTGTAGTCTACTTGTGTGCCAAGTAATACTGAAATCAGACTAAAATTGTAGGAGGAGTAGCGTTTTGAAAAATTGTTTACAGACAGACGGACAGACAGACGGACGGACGCCGGACGCATTACTAACGCATAAGCTCTTCTGGTCTCTGACCAGTAGAGCTAAAAAGGTACCTTTTTTCCCAAAAGAAAGGTGTAAATTTCCCAATTTACATAGCCAAATATTAATTAAAAAATAAAAGTCCATGAGACTTGATCGCAAACCAGAAGTCTCTGTCGAGACTGTAGCTCTACTGATTTATACTTAAAACAAAGGAAGAGAAAAGTAGCAGTTGGGACTTGAGACTTTAAATCAGCAATAAATAGAAAAATGATCCTTGCCACTCATCAAAATAAAAACCAATGCACAGAACTATGTATCTTAGTATAGTCTACTTGTGTGCCAAGTTATACTGAAATCAGACCAAAACTGCAGGAGGAGTAGCATTTTGAAAGAATTTCAAAGAAATTTCTATTTTTAGTAACCATGGCAACATTGTTCATTGAATTCAAAACCGATGCACAGAATTATGTATCTTAGTGTATCTACTTGTATGCCAAGTTATATCAAAATCAGACCAAAACTGTAGGAGGAGTAGCATTTTGAAAGAATTTCACAGAAATTTCTATTTTTAGTAACCACGGCAACACCGTTTATCGAAATCAAAAACCGATGCACAGAATTATGTATCTTAGTGTAGTCTACTTGTGTGCCAAGTTATACTGAAATCGGACCAAATCTGTCGGAGGAGTAGCATTTTGAAAGAATTTCAAAGAAATTTCTATTTTTAGTAACCAAGGCAACACCGTTCATCGAAATCAAAAACCGATGCACAGAATTATGTATCTTAGTGTAGTCTACTTGTGTGCCAAGTTATATTGAAACCAGACCAAAACTGTAGGAGGAGTAGCATTTTGAAAGAATTTCACAGAAATTTCTATTTTTAGTAACCACGGCAACACCATTTATCGAAATCAAAAACTGATGCACAGAATTATGTATCTTAGTGTAGTCTACTTGTGTGCCAAGTTATACTGAAATCAGACCAAATCTGTAGGAGGAGTAGCATTTTGAAAGAATTTCAAAGAAATTTCTATTTTTAGTAACCACGGCAACACCGTTCATCGAAATCAAAAACCGATGCACAGAATTATGTATCTTAGTGTAGTCTACTTGTGTGCCAAGTAATATTGGAATTGGACCAAAACTGTAGGAGGAGTAGCATTTTGAAAGAATTTCAAAGAAATTTCTATTTCTAGTAACCACGGCAACACCGTTTATCAAAATCAAAAACTGATGCACAGAATTATGTATCTTAGTGTAGTCTACTTGTGTGCCAAGTTATATTGAAATCAGACCAAAACTGTAGGAGGAGTAGCATTTTGAAAGAATTTCACAGAAATTTCTATTTTTAGTAACCACGGCAACACCGTTTATCGAAATCAAAAACCGATGCACAGAATTATGTATCTTAGTGTAGTCTACTTGTGTGCCAAGTTATACTGAAATCGGACCAAATCTGTAGGAGGAGTAGCATTTTGAAAGAATTTCAAAGAAATTTATATTTTTAGTAACCATGTCAACACCGTTCATCAAAATCAAAAACCGATGCACAGAATTATGTATCTTAGTGTAGTCTACTTGTGTGCCAAGTTATATTGAAACCAGACCAAAACTGTAGGAGGAGTAGCATTTTGAAAGAATTTCACAGAAATTTCTATTTTTAGTAACCACGGCAACACCATTTATCGAAATCAAAAACTGATGCACAGAATTATGTATCTTAGTGTAGTCTACTTGTGTGCCAAGTTATACTGAAATCAGACCAAATCTGTAGGAGGAGTAGCATTTTGAAAGAATTTCAAAGAAATTTCTATTTTTAGTATACACGGCAACACCGTTCATCGAAATCAAAAACCGATGCACAGAATTATGTATCTTAGTGTAGTCTACTTGTGTGCCAAGTAATATTGGAATTGGACCAAAACTGTAGGAGGAGTAGCATTTTGAAAGAATTTCAAAGAAATTTCTATTTCTAGTAACCACGGCAACACCGTTTATCAAAATCAAAAACTGATGCACAGAATTATGTATCTTAGTGTAGTCTACTTGTGTGCCAAGTTATATTGAAATCAGACCAAAACTGTAGGAGGAGTAGCATTTTGAAAGAATTTCACAGAAATTTCTATTTTTAGTAACCACGGCAACACCGTTTATCGAAATCAAAAACCGATGCACAGAATTATGTATCTTAGTGTAGTCTACTTGTCTGCCAAGTTATACTGAAATCGGACCAAATCTGTAGGAGGAGTAGCATTTTGAAAGAATTTCAAAGAAATTTCTATTTTTAGTAACCATGTCAACACCGTTCATCGAAATCAAAAACCGATGCACAGAATTATGTATCTTAGTGTAGTCTACTTGTGTGCCAAGTAATATTGGAATTGGACCAAAACTAGGAGGAGTAGCATATTGAAAGAATTTCAAAGAAATTTCTATTTTTAGTAACCACGGCAACACCGTTCATCGAAATCAAAAACCGATGCACAGAATTATGTATCTTAGTGTAGTCTACTTTTGTGCCAAGTTATATTGAAATCAGACCAAAACTGTAGGATGAGTAGCATTTTGAAAGAATTTCACAGAAATTTCTATTTTTAGTAACCACGGCAACACCGTTCATCAAAATCAAAAACCGATGCACAAAATTATGTATCTTAGTGTAGTCTATTTGTGTGCCAAGTTATATTGAAATCAGACCAAAACTGTAGGAGGAGTAGCATTTTGAAAAATTGTTTACAGACAGACACAGACAGACAGACAGACAGACAGACGGACGGACGACGGACGCATTACTATCACATAAGCTCTTCTGGTCTCTGACCAGTAGAGCTAAAAATGAAACTAAACAAAACACACTTGCAAATGAAAGTGAAACTGTACTAATATTTTATTAGTTCACGCCAAATGCATTCGTAAACTGGTTCGGGGAACCAGGTTATTTTTTTCTACAAAAATGTGTACTAATTATGAGTGCAGAGTATCTTGTCATGTAGTTTCGACAAAAAACATCATTTTGGTTTCAAAAATAGACATTTCATTTAAACATTAGTAATCTGCACCTAGAAACATACCCACGCTTCGGGATGTTCAGTCTCGTGCTGTATTGGTAAGCAAAGTTGTCCATGTGATCGAGGAAATTCGGGAATATGTGACTAGCGACTGTCCCTCGGAAAGACGTATAACCACAATATCAACACTCAAAGATAGTAATGACAAAGCTAAATAAATGTACTTTCATAAATAGCATACGTACCCATGTTTGCTCTGTTTAACTGTTTATTCAAAACCAGAGTTAACATGATGACAAAATGCTAGAAAAGCAAAATTTGAGGATTTTTTAAATGAATTTTGGTTATCCAACTTTTCCCAAAATGACAATAATTTTCCCAATTTGAATGGCCCCGGCCCCAGTCCCAAAAAGTGGTGTGAGAGCCCTGAACCTTCTCCAAAAACATTAACCTGGTCATTCCTTTGCTGAAATTTCAGCATCTGAAACTGTGACTAGTACAATGAAACACAATAGGAACAACTTCCATGCATGTCTAATCAATATAGGACATAGAAGTACTTAAAAGGAAAACTGCTCCAAAAAACTTAACCTTAACCCGGGACGCCGACACCGACGCCGAGGGTATTACATAAGCTCCCCCAACTTCATTGAGGTGAGCTAAAAATCAGAAATGTTCAGTAATCAAATTATTTTGATGTTTCATCAAGATTTCAAATGGATACACATAATTATGAGCCAAATCGTAGTTACTGAAATCAGATCAAAGCTATTCTATTTTAAGTAACCATGGCACCTATGATTTATTGATTGTAAGTTGTTTAACTTCCCTCTGAAGAATGTTTCACTCCTATGGAAATGGTTCCCCTAATTTTTTTTTTTTGCATTAATCTTATTTGGTCCTTGACAATTAGAGCTAAAGTATACTTACTCTTGTAGAATAAATCCAAGATATGCTTGGAAATCTGAAATGAAAATATACTAGAAATTAAGCTATATAAAAAATAATTTCATTGTGTATCTAATGCAGGGCAACTTTACCATCCCAAAATTTTGTCTTGGAAGAAAATGTTTATATTTATTTCCCTACAATCATATTATATTCCAGCTCTGGATCATCAATGTGCATGTACTACTAAAACAACAACATGTGTTTGTGAAACACTATGCCCCTGATGGTAACACAATTCTGGAGTGGGATGTAGACTGAAGTGGTATATACCTCAGGGCTAGGGCTAGGTTAAAGTTGAAAAGAGACAGAAAAACAGATAGACAGACAGGACACAAACAATATACCCCCAATATTTCGATCCAGGGGCATAAAAATTTTTAACCAAAAGTCTCTCAATGAAACCGATAGTAATTAACAAGACCATGCATGTATAGCTCTAACAAATCTTCTGGGATTGTAATTCGGTTTACCTTTCTAATTCTCCCGGCATCTTTGTCTCTCTGAGTAGCCTGGGAATTTCTGATCACCAGAGATAAAATTTCTGTCAATACAAAACATTATTTTATGGAACCCTGCAGTCTCTGATGAGAATCTCTGTCTTCATACAGTAAAACTTGGCTGAAGCAAAGTCCCTCGGACTTGTTTTTTTTTTTCAATTATGACTACTGTATATTTTCAACAAGAGGCCCATGGGCCACATCGCTCACCTGAGAAGCTTTGTCCATTCTGTTCTTTACCAGATTTCCTCCTTGTAATACATAATGCATCCCCACCCTACCCCACTGATCATAATTTAGACATTTTGAAATCTACACTACCCCAGGATCCTTCCATGTGCACATAAGTTTCAGCTTTTCTGGCCCAGTGGTTCTTGAGAAGATTTTCAAAGATTTTTCCTATATATTCCTATGTAAAACTTTGATTCCCCATTGTGGCCCTGCCCTTCCCCCAGGGGTCATGATTTGAACAATTTAGAATCTAAACTACCCCAGGATGCTTCCACATAAGTTTCAGCTTTTCTGGCCTAGTGGTTCTTGAGAAGAAGATTTTCAACGATTTTTCCTACATATTCCTATGTAAAATTTTGATTCCCCATTGTGGCCCCGCCCTTCCCCTGGGGGTCACGATTTGAACAATTTAGAATCTACACTATACCAGGATGCTTCCACATAAGTTTCAGCTTTTCTGGCCCAGTGGTTTTTGAGAAGATTTTCAAAGATTTTTCCTATATATTTCTATGTAAAACTTTGATTCCCCATTGTGGCCCTGCCCATCCCCCGGGGGTCATGATTTGAACAATTTAGAATCTACACTTTACCAGGATGCTTCCATATAAGTTTCAGCTTTTCTGACCCAGTGGTTCTTGAGAAGAAGATTTTTTAATGACCCCATCCTATTTTTGTCCGTTCTTGATTATCTCCCCTTGTGAGGGGACTTGGCCCTTTATTTTAAGAATTTAAATTCCCCTTCACCCAAGGATGCTTTGTACCAAGTTTGGTCAAAATAGGCCCAGTGGTTCTTGAGAAGAAGTCGAAAATGTGAAAAGTTTACAGACTGACAGACGGACAGACAGCTATACAGTTGAGAGGTACATTGTGCATTTTACGGAAGGTGCGGGGTTATCATTTTGCTTTGTGGGGTTATTAATAGTAGAGTGGTGACTTGAGAGGTTTCATTAGGAATTCAAACAAATGGTATATTGTGGGGTTAAAGGTCTATATTTGTGGGGTTAAAGATCTATGTTTGTGGGGTTAAAGATCTATGTTTGTGGGGTTAAAAATTAATTATTTAATATCAAGTCAACTTCACAGGCAACTAATTATAAGTACTTAAAATTGTTACTGTTTATCAGAAGAACTTAGAACGGAATAGAAATAACATTTTTCAACAACTGCATAGCAGTAACAATGCAAAAAAATGTTTTTATTTGAGGATAGCTGTTGCATCAAAGTAAATTAACCCATCATGTTTTCACTGAAGATGATAGACAAGAATATCCCAGAAGTGTTAAACAAACAACCCCACTATGCTATATAGATATAACAGACAACACTAACCCCATAAATTATAAGACAAACAACCCCAGTATGTACTCTTAAAAAGATAATAGACAACACTAACCCCATTAAGCGTTTGGACAGCAACCCCACTATGTACTCTCATAAAGATAATAGACAACACTAACCCATAAAGTGTTTGGACAGCAACCCCACTATGTACTCTCATAAAGATAATAAACAACACTAACCCCATAAAGTGTTTGGACAGCAACCCCACTATGTACTCTCATAAAGATAATAGACAACACTAACCCCATAAAGTGTTTGGTCAGCAATCCCACTATGTACTGTTATAAAGATAATAGACAACACTAACCCCATAAAGTGTTTGGACAGCAACCCCACTATGTACTGTTATAAAGATAATAGACAACACTAACCCCATAAAGTGTTTGGACAGCAACCCCACTATGTACTCTCATAAAAATAATAGACAACACTAACCCCATAAAGTGTTTGGACAGCAACCCCACTATGTACTCTCATAAAAATAACAGACAACACTAACCCCATAAAGTGTTTGGACAGCAACCCCACTATGTACTCTCATAAAGATAATAGACAACACTAACCCCATAAAGTGTTTGGACAGCAACCCCACTATGTACTCTCATAAAGATAATAGACAACACTAACCCCATTAAGCGTTTGGACAGCAACCCCACTATGTACTCTCATAAAGATAATAGACAACACTAACCCCATAAAGTGTTAGGACAACAACCCCACTAAGTACTCTTATAAAGATAATAGACAACACTAACCCCATAAAGTGTTTGGACAGCAACCCCACAATGTACTCTCATAAAGATAACAGACAACATTAACCCCATAAAGTGTTTGGATAGCAACCCCACTATGTACTCTCATAAAGATAGTAGGCAACACTAACCCCATAAAGTGTTAGGACAACAACCCCACTATGTACTCTCATAAAGATAATAGACAACACTAACCCCATAACGTGTAACAACCCCATTATGTTCTTATATAGATAAAAGATAACATTTACCCCACAAAGTGTTAGACAAGAACCACAATATGTTCTGATAGAAAATATCAGACATCTGAGTAACCTCAGAGTGTTAAACAAACAACCCGCTGTGTTCTCATGTAACAGATACCAGTAACCATATGAATTTAAGTGTTTGAAAACCCCAAGTATGTTCGAATATCAAAAACTCTACCAGGGACTGGTAATAAAAGAACAAGTACCCCCACTATGTTCAATCGCAACTTCTCGAGCCTTTCTGACTAGCTGACAAACGACCTCGAATGTATTAGTTAGACGCCATGGCAACAACCCCCCCTTTCATGATCTTCGAAATAAATGCATGAAGACCTTTTATCTGTGGAATATGGAGTTTAACTTTATTCAATGCTATGATATTACATAAAATATACTATAAAAGGGACTTCTTAATTCCTCTATCCTATATTTGAAAAAAAACAAGAAAAGCAAAACCTTTAACATCAGGTGATGTTAATACATTCGAGGTTGTTTTTCCAAACTCTGACGGAAAGACCCTGAGTGAGATGATGCGATTGCCAGTACGTCATATCCTTTTTTTTTACTATTAAAAATACCAAACAATACTCATAATACTTTTTCCTATTTTGATAACATACTCGAAAATTTGTTTTAAATATTTTTCAAACTATTTTAAATTGGATAATCTCTTTATATTTACTGCTTATTTCTAATGATAATTTTTCCTTTGAATCTGCTGGTGCATGAATTTGAAGTGTACATTATGCATCAAAAGCATACATAATTTCATTGTAAATTAATAATAATAAATAAAAGAGATGATCCCGATTTTTTAAAAAAAATTTAATCAAACTTTTCAGTTACTCGACAAGTTGAATACAGATAAGAAACATGTCAATAATTGTAGAACACAGAAAAAAAACCCTCAAAATTTGAGACAATCTTCATAGATGTAAAAAAAAAACAAGTATATAGTGAGTTGTCAAATAACTCCAAAACTTGCATGTTATTGCTACTTATTTTAAACAAAATATATTAATTAAAATGAAGTTTTAAGAAAAAAAGTTTAGTCTAATATCTCATCATTTTGCATTTTAAAATTGATCTTAAAACAAAAATAACGATGTACATCCTTTTGGAAAATATACTCAAACTTAGAGCTGCACCCCCACTCCCATCCCCTAAAATAAAATGAAAAAAAACCAACATGCAATTGATTTATAATTTTCAAAAAATTAAAATCAAACAACGTAAATGTACATTTCAGTTTAATAATTATTTCTCACATTTAAAATGAGATCGCTAATTAAAAAAGACGAAAACTATGACTGTTAATGTATAGAAATTCGCATGCCGAATGCAATGTTCATAAAAGATCCTTTTGTCTTAAAGCTGAACACTACTCATAAACATAAGTAATCAGAGATTACATAGCTCAATTCAAAAAATGATTACTTCAAGTTGACACGGTCTCACATTTAACTAATAATCAAGAAGTTAATTTAAGGTTTGCAGTAACTTGAGAATAGACATCCAAATACTTGAAACTAGTTGCACATCAAGAAAATGTAATTCAAATCCACGACCCATGTAAATGTTATCTTTTTAGATTAACTTTCAAAAATCGATTCATCTTCTTTTTCTGAAAAGTAAGTCAGGTCCTGAATGTCGCCGTTTGGAGAAGGCAATGGCAAAAATGAATCGGGATTGTGCTTGTTCTTCTGAAAAGTCTTTAACTCATACTTCATGTATACCTGTCAAAAAAAAAACAACAGTAAAATATATTTCTAAATGATAATGTTGAATTTTTTTACAGGTTATGTTTTAATTTATTGTAAAATAATATTGTTGTCTTGATTTTATGGGCACTTATAACATGTACTAACCATCGATCTGGATGTCTTTAATAGTTGCTTTCCTTAAATTTGTGAACTATATTCAGATCACAAATTGTGTGTTCAAGTCATAGGTTTGTTCTTTCAACTTTATGAATGTCCGACGCCTGCTGGTGTTGCTGCAACAATAGAGTGGCCTAGATCATCAAAGTTCCACTGATGTTCACTTTCAGTGGTATCTGAACTCTACAAAGGAATACAGAAGCAAATGTTTATTTATAACACACACAAAAATTCCGAGTTACTAATTAAAATTCATCGAAATTTATTTATAGCATAGTTGTCATGTACTGTGAACTACTTTCTTATATTGGTAAAAGGTGAAAAAGTACAGTCAAACTTGTTATATTGAAGTAAAAGGTGCCATCCTTAAAAAAGTACAGTCAAAAAACTGGATTTTTTTTTGTTCAAAAAAAAATTTTTTTCTTTACGTATCCATTTTCCATTTTTATCTGATTGATATTTTTGACTGTTTTTAAAAAAGAACTGATGTGTTCTGATATATGAGCAATAAAAGATTGAATTCATTAAGAATGCTTTAATTTTCTTGTTTGACTAGTAAGGTGAAATATAAGACATAGTTAATACCTCTATGTAATCTAAATTTATTTCTGACTTTTTGTCTAAAAAAAAAAATAAGCCTACCTACCTACCCACACCTAAAATGACAAGGCGCGTTACCGCAAAAAACAAAATTTTTAAGGATGGCCTTATTCCAGTTTGCCAAAGAAGTAGCCAGTCGGTCAATAAATAAACAGCAATAACCACTACAGTTGATTTAATTAAACATGTCAATTTCACAAAACCTTTGTATGTGTGTATATATATATTAATCCATGCTTATTTAAAAAATATCAAATTAAAGAATTCCAAATTTTTAAGGTTTTGTGCATGTTCAGTGGCGTAGCTACCATGTATGCTTGTATGCTCGAGCATGCACATCATTTTGAAAAAAAAGATAATGAGACTCTATGACTTGACTCCTTCTCAGTCATGTACAAATTAAATTATAACTGTAGTATCAAAAGTTATGTTTCTTCTAATTTTCTTTACATGTACACTTGCGTAGTTTTACTACTTAAAAAAAAATAAAGTCACTGACACTAGTACTGTAAGTTAGAAAACCATTATGGCAGCTACCGTAAAAAATTGGGCATTTCATTTTCTCAAATGAAATTAAGTTTAAGGGTTGAATTTACAAAAATATTTATTTTATAAGATGAATTAATAAGTAGATTGTTCTGAGCCACTTTAATTTTATTTATTACCTTATGTAATATTCTTTTTTTTCGTAATTTTTGCGGATAAAAAACATCGCCGAAAATTTTTATACTAGCCAATCTACGATAGCATGTCCTGTATTACTTAAAAATTAAGTCTTTTTTTTTTTTTTAAATCGTCTCTCTACAATTATAATTGCTCCTTGGGTTTATTTATAATGGTAAAACGTTGTCAAGATATGTATTTTCTTCACTTTCTTTTATGATTTTATGAGTGTTTAAATCGTCAGAATCCAGGAGCTTCCGGGGGCTTCGCCCCCTGGGCCCCCACCAGGGCTTTGCCCTGGACCCACTCGGGGCCTCAGGGCGGCCCCCAGACCCTTGCAAATTGGAGCATGCACTTCATTTTCAGCCTAGCTACGCCACTGTTGTTTCTGTTCCTACAAAACAGTTAAACTTCATACATTCATAAGTGTTCAGAGTTCCCGAAACGCACCGGTCCACTAGGGATCCCCGTAAACTTTGAATGGGACCGGTAAAATCTTAATTTTATCGGTCAAAATGTCTGATGGTTTTTTTTTTACAGACTGTATAACGTTTACATATAATCTTAACAAAATCATTTAATTCAATTGTCCTGACAATAAACAAATGCAAAACTAAAGGAATGAAAAAGAAAACGTCAGGGGCGCGCCTGATCTTGTTTAAATAAAATGTGTAAAATTGTCTACTATAAAAAGCTACATATTAAAATAATAATTTCCATAAGTCTGGGAGGAAAAACAGTTTTAAAAACACTGTCAAACAAATATTTTCCCTCTGATAAATATATGCACTCTGTAGTTCTGACAGTAAAAAAATGTGACAATCTACTTTCGTTTTGAAGGACGAATTTGCAGGGTTGCAAGAGTTGCCTGCTATTTCTGCTTGATTACAGACAATTTGTTACCATTTATTATTTTCTCTATAATTTAATCTATTAGCATGATAATATTATACCAACTTCTGGATTTTTTAAATGTATTTGATAGCATTTAAAATACATGCGCGTTTTTCCCCTTTTCTAAAAATAGCGGACTGACTTGAATGTAGTAAAACGACAACAAATTCACTTAAATCATCATTTTCATGATAAATTTGCATATCTTTATATCATTAGTACATATTTTTAACTGTGTGGAGGTTATATAATAAATTTTAACTAGTCAGAAATATCGGACGTTTTCCAGGCTTTTTAAAACGAGTTTGATATTTTACGTAATATTTTTCCTGGCACATAAAATACCAAAATCCTAAATCCAAAAGAAAAAAGCCTGGAAAACAACATATATTTCCCACTAATTCCAAACAATCAACCAAGAGTTGTCATGTTGCAGATTTTATTTTAAAAAAAATTTTTAAAAATCTGTCAGAAAGGACATAATAATTTTATACGATGAATTAAGCGTTGGTCATCACACGCCGTCGGCGACGTCAAATCCTGCATACACAGGCCTTATAGAAAATATTTTAATCATTTTTTTTTTAAATCTGCATTTGCCATCTTTTTATTTACACATATTATTTATTATATCGACACAATTTCCAATCCTATAATATGTTAAATTTACATACAAAAAATTAATGTCAGGTAAATTTTACAACTGTCCGGTGAATTTTGAATATTTACAAGACAATTGTCCGACATATTTTTGACTAGTTTCGGGAACTCAGAGTGTTCTTTTGTTACATTCAAATATATGATAATTGAATTACAGTATCATTCAAGAAGAAATACATGTGCCTTACTACTATCTATTTTTTTAATAAGAAAAAATACACAAGCTTTAATTAAAAGACAGTTTAATGGTGAATTAAAAGTATGAAAATTTATTTTAGTAAGTGTCAATAAAATCCATTTAAAAACTTCACTATCATATGTTCAGGTAATGATCAGCAGTGTACCCCCCCCCCCCCCCCTTCAATTAATCCTCGATCAACTAGTTTGCTGAAGCTTTTAGAGTCTGGTAAATTTTTAATATTATTTTTATAAAGCTGTCAGAATTTCTATCTAACATGCAGACACACCCAAAAAATTATTCAATTGACCAAAGATTTGTATTTACCCAGTTTAAAATCATTCTACACAACACAGGTGTCAAGTGCAGTAGAGCGTAACTAATCCCTATCGATCGTCTCCTGATAGTGAAATTCACGAGATAATCATGCTATACAAAACATTTGTTTTGACAAAAATTGCAATTAGAGCTTCTACACGGAATCAAAATCTAACAGGTGTGAAAATACTGATAGCCCTGTATTAGCTAAGTCACATACTCTCACTGTAAATATTCAAAGTAATGATGAATTAATATTGTAAATTACAAAATGTAGCTTTAAGCTTGAATTTCTTTAAGTTTAGCTATGGAAAAACTATTATTTGTGATTTAATTCTTTTAAATTTTCAATCGTCGATCTTGAAAAATAAGTACAAATTGATCTTACATGACAATTATATTTTTTCCATTAACACAAACAGAGTTATATAATTTTATATACGTATCTAAAGGTAATTTGTTTAATTTCTTTAATAGGTGAATTTTATTATCGGGCACATAATTACACAAGCGAATGTGAAAAAAATGTGACATAATGGGTATTTTAACAACTGATTAAAATGTCCTGCACTCATTTATAAACATTGATTGTCATTTATCAAATTGATATACCACTAAATTTTACAACCTAATTATACAACCCCATGTTGATTCCTACAAAGCCTACTTGCTGTGAAAATTTATTGCAGTGACATTGTTAATTCCATTTTTCCATTCTGATTTTCTCTCTATAGATTAAGGTACGATTACAAGTACATGTAAACAAATGTGTGAAGAGTAGATAAATACTTGGTACGTATCTAGAATGAATTCAGAGAGAGAGAGAGAGAGAGAGAGAGAGAGAGAGAGAGAGAGCAATTATACTACGAAACAGGAGGATAAAATTAAAGCCAAAAATATTCAATTTGAAAAAATTTAAACACGGAAGATTTAAAAATTAATCGGGAGGGGCGGAACAGGCGTGAAAAATCCAGAGATTTTGTCTCCCGTCGGAAGAATCACATGTATTTATGTTATGAGATATCTGCATGTATTTACCATAGATATAGAGAAAATTCGAATTAAGAAAAAACACGATCGTTTTTTGAAGTAAATAAGCCAAGTAGTACTCAAATACGGATTAAATTATGGAGATTTATTGACAGTTGGAGCATGTTATATGGAAAATTTAAATGGTTTGGATTTTTATAGCAAAAAACGAGTGAAAATACGTACCAGGTGTGCTTTGCACGTATTGCATGTGTATAAATAATATTATCTTTTTTTACTGGCCAACGGGGCGACCTTCATGCAGAAAACCACTAGCCCGACCCCCGGGTATCGGTCGATTTTCATTGCAGACCTCTGATTAAAAAAAGAACTATCAGTGCATTCATTATAATTTTTTTCACAAAAGCCCGTTTTCAATAGGTATGTGTTTATGTGGACTACAGATGTCCTTTCCTTGACTTTAAATAAAATCTACAACTGCATAATGTACGTATGAAGCATGTCAAACAATTTACAAAGCTTTTTTTCAATGTGGTGCAACAAAATAGTAAGACTTACTGCATTTGCTTTTTGTGTTTCCGAATTTCCTCACTGCTAATACAAAGTGTCCAAACACAGCTACTTCCGTAATCTGCGCATGCGCAGTTAGTTTTAAATATATGCGCATGTTCAGGTATTCGGAACTCCTCGATTCAATTACCGAACTCCTCTAAACAGCAGATTTCTGAATGTCTGAGCGTTTTGGGCTAAGGACATGTCCAAAATTTGGACAAAGTCTTTGTGAGGTTAAATCTAATTTTAGGTTTTTCGACCTCATAGAGTAATTTTGAACGTAATTAGACCTCTTCATTATGGGGTTAACCCCACAGTACCCAAAAAACCCCACACTGCTGGAAAATACGTTAATTTTACCGCACAATGTACCTCTCGTAAGAACAGACAGACGGACGGACGGACGACGGACAAAATGTGATCAGAAAAGCTCACTTGATCCTTCGGCTCAGGTGAGCTAATGACATTCTACATAAAATTCAAAGACAAAAACTAGTTTTTTTCCACAAGAGAAATACATTGTGTGCAAATACGTAGTATAGAGTGATATTTGTACAAGAGTTCAGCGGTCTCACATAAGGTAAATTACAGTGTATAAATACAGGTGACTCTCGATGGCTCGAACTCCAACCTCTCGAAGTTCTCCATCTCTCGAAGTGAACCTCCGGTCCCGTTTTTTTCCCTCTCTATAAATAAGCAAATTTACTCCTGATCTCTCGAACTTCTATCTCTAGAAGTTCTCTATCTCCTAAACCATGACATGGGTCTCGTTACACGTCATTGTTTTTCACTCTCTATCTCTCGAAGTTTAGATTGACTTACCTGGATATCAGTAAATGCCTGGGGCTGGCATGGAGGTGTTAACTGTGTGTTTACATAGATGACACTAAACCTGTCGGTTGTCATTGTGTTGATATAATGAATTGGTTATAATTGGTAAATTATAAACGAATTGCTTCTCAACTTATTTTGACTTGAACCAAGACGATAATTTTTAGAAAATAATTTGAAAACATATGTGTCAAAAAGTTCTTATAGACTATGAACTTTTAGTTCAGTGTACATAATCCCAGTATGGCAAACAAGGATTGAACATGTTGAATACTGATTACGAGAAATCTGACGAACACTGGTAAAGGACCTGATCAAGCTGCGGAACAGCCAAACCGACAATTGCTATTTAGGTTTCATGTACCCTAATCATGAAATAACAAGAGGCCCATGGGCCACATCGCTCACCTGAGTACTGTAGCTTAGAAAAAGTAGAAATTGGTTTATTATTGAAAAGTTAAAATCCAAAAGTAATCCCATGATCAATCATGGATTTGCTATTCTTCAAAGAATTTTCCCATATATTTCTATGTAAAACTTTGGTCGGCCATTTTGGCCCCGCCCTACCCCCGGGGGTCATGATTTGGACAAATTTGAATCTACACTACCTGAGCATGCTTCCATATAAATATTATGAATTATGGCTTCGTCATTCTTGAGAAGAATATTTTTAAAGAATTTTCCTATATATTTCTATGTAAAACTTTGGTCGGCCATTTTGGCCCCGCCCTACCCCCGGGGGTCATGATTTGAACAAACTTGAATCTTCACTACCTGAGGATGCTTCCATATGAATTTGATGAATTATGGCTCTGTCATTCTTGAGAAGAAGATTTTTAAAGAATTTTCCTATATATTTCTATGTAAAACTTTGGTCGGCCATTTTGGCCCCGCCCTACCCCCGGGGGTCATGATTTGAACAAACTTGAATCTTCACTACCTGAGGATGCTTCCATATGAATTTGATGAATTATGGCTCTGTCATTCTTGAGAAGAAGATTTTAAAAGAATTTTCCTATATATTTCTATGTAAAACTTTGGTCGGCCATTTTGGCCCCGCCCTACCCCCGGGGGTCATGATTTGAACAAACTTGAATCTACACTACCTGAGGATGTTACCCCATAAGTTTCATCTTTCCTGGCACAGTGGTTCTTGAGAAGAAGATTTTTAAAGAATTTTCCAATATATTTCTATGTAAAAATTTGGTCGGCCATTTTGGCCCCGCCCTACCCCCGGGGGTCATGATTTGAACAAACTTGAATCTTCACTACCTGAGGATGTTACCCCATAAGTTTCAACTTTCCTGGCACAGTGGTTCTTGAGAAGAAGATTTTTAGAACATGGCACCAAATTTTCATTAATTCCCAATTATCTCCCCTTGAATGAGGGTGTGGCCCTTCATTTGAACAAACTTGAATCCCCTTCACCCAAGGATGCTTTGTGGCAAGTTTGGTTGAAATTGGCCCAGTGGTTCTTGAGAAGAAGTCGAAAATGTGAAGAGTTTACAGACAGACGGACAGACAGACGGACAGCTGGACAGACGGACGGACGCCGGACAAAATGTGATCAGAAAAGCTTACTTGAGCCTTCGGCTCAGGTGAGCTAAAAACAAATAAATATTGAACCTTTAGGAAATCAATTTATTTATTCAAAATACGATAATTGTCGTTAATATAAGTAAATTACATGGAAAATACGATTGGAAACAAACTTTGTTTACAAATACTTCCGGTATATACAACATTGATGAACGGAAATGAAATTTCCGGATTTTATTTACTTCCTATCTCTCGAACCCCCCGATCTCTCGAACATTTCTTGCGGTCCCTTGAACTTCAAGAGATCTCGAGTCACCTGTATTTTATAAAATAGGATTGGGCAAAAGGCTCAGTCTATTTTACAAACACACGTTTTTTACTTACATTTTACAACATGAAGGTCTCACAAAGTTGGAGATAGACTGTTTTTAATTGATATATGAAGAGCTAAAGATTCTGATAACTATATAATAGATGTACAAGCACAAATATAGCAAGTTTAGTATGAATTAGACCCTTACCTAAATACCATGGTTCATCACTACAAGTAGACAGGTCTGATATTAACTCACTGGAAAAGGCTTCAACAAAATCTGGTGAAGAATATTTACTGAAATAATAAACATGAAAATATAGGCATTGCACATCTCAGTCAATGTTAATTAACCAAACAAATTATCTCAAATTCTTTTCATTCGAGTTCTATTTAAGCAATATGTAAGGGATATTCTTAAACAATGTTTATTCTACTTTGTTTCCAAACCTCGATGACCATTATGGCAGAAGAGGAATCTAAGCACACTGATCGACCCACCCCACATGGTCAATAGGAATCAACTCCTCCTGAGTTTATGTCCCAAAAAATCTCTGACAACAAGCATATTTATGATTTGATAAATCAGTACATATGTACCTAACTACCTATGTGATTTAATTAAGAAATTAGGTATCATTTTAAATTATCTATCAGGATATAAATTCTGGTTGGTCTCAAGATTAAATTACATAAGGCCCGAAGGTCTTTATGATGAATTTGATCTCGTACCAACCCATATTTATAGCCCGATAGATGTTTTAAAAATGATACCTTATTACTTATATTTACATTTGTGACTTATTCATACTTCATATTTGCCTGAGTGTGACTTTTAACGTGTGAAATGCATTATTTTTCAAACCCAACGGCATGTTCGTAATCCACTGAACGCCCGTCGACCCTTTATGACTTCACTGAGAAATTAGGTCGAAAGTTTATCCATACGCAAATCTATTACCTCTTGACCCCGTACCAGTATTTATACAGTTATAGATACGCATTGCTTTCAGTAGTGTTATATAAAGGAAAACATTTGCAAATGTAAATATTTATAAATAACATTCAATAATGATTTGCTTTTAATTTGTTTTGGGTTGCTCTTATTTTCTTATTTTCAGTTATCTTTTAACTAACACTACTTCCAGACTGCTTGTTCTAATACAGACTTTACTGGACCAAGTTTTACTTACAAAGATAAGTATGTGTCTAAAGCCATTACTTCTTCTTTGTGAAGTACCCATACAACAAAAATAGGTAGCCTCCTCTGTAAACAAGCATTAAAGTTAACAAGAATTAATCTTACACCACTGTAACAAATAAAGGTTTATATGTCATAATGCTCACCTTGGTAACTTCCTTAATCAACTTTATAAAATATTGATAAGTAGATAATTATATTGTCTATCTAGTTACTTTTCAAATCCAAGTATATTTAGTCTTGATATCAAGTTTACATATTGCAGTTCTCTAGTTCTTGAATAAGTCAAAAAATTTCTATGTACAGCTTCGTTTACTTCTTATGGTGCCATCCTTGCCCAGCAAGTCAAGATTTGAACAAATTTTCACCTACATATACAATACAGAGGTAAACGTACATACAGATGAACAAGAAAATGAAACAAGAGGTCCATGGGCCTTATAGGTCACCTGAGTATATGTATCATGTATATGTAACAACTTTCCAGCAACTGAACTTGGTCGGTGTTATATAGAGAATAATACATACCCTCTTCCATATCACACCCTGTATCAGCCCGAGACCCCAATATCAGCCAGAGGGCCGAAGGCCCTCTGGCTGATATTGGTCGAGGGCTGATACAGGGTGTGATATGGAAAAGGGTATGTATTATTCTATTTATTACATACTTAGTAATAACACACAAAACACTTAACTTTTATTGAACAAATACACTTTGATAACCATTGACTGAATGAACAATTTTATCACACATATTTATACAGTTACTAATGTAACAAGGTCAATGTTTCATACCGATCACTGATGACATATAGACATTATGGGAGCCAGTGGTAGAGATGAACAATCAGAGGATGGAATCAAAGTTTCAGTTGCTTGTTGTTCTGGATATACATTTTCAGATAAACTTGAATAATTAGTGAGAATTGAGGACATATGTTTCTGCTGATCACTGGAGGCAGTGCTGTAATTATTTATCGAGTTAACATTCTTATGACCGGACAACTGCTGAATCAAGGTTGGGGGAACACCTGCATGAACAAGGGAACTAATGGCCGTTTTCCTAGCACTATGATTTACTTTTCTTCCTTGAATTCCACCAGCTTCACACATCACCTTAACAATATTTCCAATCGTGTTTTTTCCCTTAGGTCGATAAATAAACCAAGCTATCTCTTGATTTCCTGAAATGCCTATGTAGAATGGTGACTCAGGCTTTTCCATTGGCTCAGGTCTCCTGTTCGCAAACTCTTTGTAAGCTAACACAGGGCATCTGGGATTACCTGCATGATATAAGATACATAGTACTTATATAAAAATTTAGCACAATACATTCTTTTAAACATGAGTTCCAGGATATTTATGCTTAGCTATGTGTACATTTTTTTTTTCTTTAAAATCAATGTGTACCTCTGTCCTCAAACATTTTCGGAGCAAAATTCCTGGTGTCACTCGTTATCCCAGTTCTTGTCTTAGTTGCTCTTTCTGCGTATTCTAAGTACTCTTCTCCTGTTGAAGTCACTTTCATTGTCACATCACCCCTACTCAGGTTGACATGTTCAATCCTACTGCGCATTCCGAAATGCATTGTATTATTTAGATACAACACATTCATCAGAGACTTTGGATCTCCTAAAAATATTTTTAAACATTGGTAATCAGAGATTACAGAGCTCACCTCAACGAATGTTGTCTTTCAGTAAGGCAAAGTCACACAATTAACCCAAAAAAGTGTACATCCAAAAATGTAAAATTTATGCAATTTTGATTTGATACTTTAGAATAGGCCTATATAAAAACTTCAAACTAGTTCTACAACGTAATTGAAATCCAGCATCTGAAGCAAGTTTAAGAGTTTTCACCCCTTAATGCATCATTTGTGCAGGTTTATAATTGGTTTATATCAACCTTATAGTTTCTTGGTAATAAACCTGCACCAATAACTTATACCAGGTCCATTTTCTGGAAAATCTATGTCGAGTTCAGCATCTGAACATTAGTGTGCGTCCTAAGATATATTATCCATGCAAGTTTGCTCAACATAGAGCTCAAAGTTATTTGGAAATGAAACATGAATAAAAAAAACCTTTTCACTAATCCTGAAAATGTAGGTCAGATTCAGCATCTGAAGCCAGCCTGGTAGAATGCACCCTTAGATGTATAATCCATTCAAGTTTAGTTATTAAAGAGCTCAAAGTTACTTGGAAATGAATCCTGCACCAAAAACTTTAACCTGTTCACTCAACCGGAAAATGTAGGTCAGATTCAGCATCCGAAGCAAGTCTGGTAGTATGCATCCTAAGATGTATCATCCATGCAAGTTTGGTCATTAAAGGGCTCATACTTATCTTTGATATAAAAACTGCACCAAAAACTTGAACCTGTTCACTCAAGTGGAAAATGTAGGTCAGATTCAGCATCCAAAGCAAGTCTGGTAGTATCCATCCTTAGATGTACCATGCAAGTTTGGTCACTATAGTGCTCATAGTTACTTGGAAGGGAGACCTGCACCAAAAGAATTAACCTATTCACTCATGTGGAAAATGTAGGTCAGATTCAGCATCCGAAGCAAGCCTGGCAGTGTGCATCCTTATATGTATCATCCATGCAAGTTTGGTCTACATAGGGCTTATAGTTACTCAAATATGAGACCTACACCAAAAACTGCACCAAAAATGTTAACCTGCTCCAAAAACATTAACCTGGTCATTCCTTGGCTGAAACTGCAGCATCTGAAACTTTCACTGGTACAGTGAAACACACTAGAAACATCTTCCATGCATGTCTAATCAATATAGGACATAGAAGTACTTAAAAAGAAAACTGCTCCAAAAAACTTAACCTTAACCCGGGACGCCGACGCCGAGGGTATTACATAAGCTCCCCCAACTTCGTTGAGGTGAGCTAAAAATGAACTATTTAAGACAGAAAACACACAGATATGTACAGTATATATTGACAAAATTTTATGTTCCGCAAATGACAATCTAAAAAAATCCCTCCTTTTGATATTTATATTTTGTTTAAATTGTAAATTTGAAGAACTAAATATTCTTAGTATTAATAAATTATAACTTACTGGTACCCAGAAGATTCTTTTGGTATAGAATATCAATTTCTTCAGGAGTAAGGGCCTCAGCTCTTTTCTCACGGTTTCCTTTGCCCATGGTTCTTAGTAGCTTTCTTTTCGAGGCGAGAACATCACGAGTTTAAATTCTTTATCATTTATAATGTTTATTTTCAAATTTCTGTCTGAAAAGTAGCGATTAACACTTCCTTGTATTGATTTTTAGAGTGTCTGGTTCAAATTCCTCACCATTCGTTTTCTTCGCATTCATGAAAAATCTAGCTAGATGTAAATCGAGTTCTCCGACCGGGATTTCCTCTGGTTTTCTCAACTCTTTGTTCATTGTTAAGTAATTTGTAAATTTTCTTAGGTCCGAATCAGTTTTTCTCGTTGTGTTAACATTTTTCAGTTCCTTCACAAAGTCAAAGGTAGACTTTTCATCATCCAGCGTGTCGGTCACAGTGTCACTGTCGAGCGTAGTAACTGCTGGCTCGAGGTTTTCATCTTGGCCTAATGGCATTGAATCTAATAAACCGCAAGAATCTTCACATACATCAGTGGTGTTCAAACCACACAAGTATTCCAATTCACTCAGACTGCTTCCAAGAGCTTCAAAGGTTTTTTCATTAAGAAGTTTCTGTTTTTCGTCCATGATCGTCTGCCATATGACATATGGAGTTCCGGATTGAGAGTGAAAATATCCGTATCAGCCCTACAAATCCATATCAGCACTGCAGAATCCATATCAGCCCCCGAGGGCTGATACGGCTAATGTAATTTTAACTGTATCGCATATGCAAAAAACCTGTATTTATTACTAAGTATGTAATAAAAACAAATAACCATGAAATTCACAATTTTGAAAGAGGCACCATTGTTTATCATAATTATACACTTGGCATGTTTACTTTGGTTACTTAATACCCAGAGGTAGATCAGAGAAAGAGAAAACGCCTTTTCACATTATAATCACCAGTTGTGCACCCCTCTCCACAGAAACCACTGATTCTGGGGCCAAATATTTCAAAACTTTGGAAATTTCATCTTAAATTTTATCACAAATCTCAAAGAGGCATCCTTCCTCCTCATAACTATGTACATAGTTCATTGGTTTAATACCCAGGCGCAGAAAAGATTTTCAAAAAATTTATGCATTTTCACTATATAATCTTTACAGCCCCACCCTAGCACTAGAACCCCTGAGCCTGGGGCCATGAAATTCATAGTTTTGGAAGAGGCAGCCTTATTCAATATAACTATGGACTTGGTTAGTTTATTTAATGCCCATGAGCAGAGAAGAAGAATTTCAAAGAATTTATGCATTTTCATTATATAATCTATGTAGCCCCACCCTAGCACTAGAACCCCTGACCCTGGCGCCATGAAATTCACAATTTTGAAAGAGGCAGCCTTATTCAACATAACTATGGACTTGGTTAGTTTTTTTAATGCCCATGAGCAGAGAAGAAGATATTTCAAAGAATTAATACATTTTCACTATATAATTTATATAGCCCAGCCCTATCACCAGAACCCCTGACCCTGGGGTCATGAAATTCATAATTTTAGAAGAGGCAGCCATATTTAACTGAACTATGCACTTGGTTAGGTTATTTAATGCCCAGAAGCAGAAAAGAAGAAATTCAAAGAAATAATGCATTTTCACTATATAATCTATTTAGCCCCACCCTAGCACTAGAACCCCTGACTCTGGGGCCATGAATTTCACAATTTTGGTAGAGGACTTATTGCTGATTACAATCATACCAACAGTTTGAATGCTTGATGTCCAGGAGTTAAGAAGATTTTTAAAGATTGCACTAATTTTAGTGGTTTTTGCCCCATCCCCCAAGCCCCAGGGGGGCAGGGACCATGAAATTCACAATTTTTGTTCCCCTTTACCCATAGATGCTATATGCCCAAGTTGGTTGAAATTGATTCAGCGGTTTCAGAGAAGAAGCTGATGCCCCATCCCCCAAGCCCCAGGGGGGCAGGGACCATGAAATTCACAATTTTTGTTCCCCTTTACCCATAGATGCTATATGCCAAAGTTGGTTGAAATTGATTCAGCGGTTTCAGAGAAGAAGCTGAAAATGTTTAAATGTTAACACACGATGGACGCAATGGACGAAAACAGATAGCAATAGGTCACCTGAGTTTACTCAGGTGACATAATAATGAAAGATTTTATTTTTTTTAATCAAAAGTTAACCTTAAAATACACTTACCTCATTACAAAACAGGTTCAGTAGTCTTGGTCTATTGACAGTGTGTCTGTCTATCATTTCACGAACCATTCTGACCAGACAAGTCAGCTTACCCTATTATAAATATATTAACATCACAAAGACATGAAAGTATTGACTTTTTTATTCCAAATATTGCAAGGAAATAAACTCAACTGTATTGGAAATGCTGATATTAATAACAAGAGGCCCATGGGCCACATCGCTCACCTGAGAAGCCTTGACCATTCTGTTCTTTACCCGATTTCCCCCTTGTTATACATAATGCATCCCCACCCTACCCCACTGATAATAATTTAGACATTTTGAAATCTATACTACCCCATGCTCCTTCCATGGGCACATATATTCAGCTTTTTTTGCCCAGTGTTTCCTGAGAAGATTTTCAAAGATTTTTCCTATATATTTCTATGTAAAACTTTAATTCCCTATAATGGCCCCGCCCTTCCCCCGGGGGTCATGATTCCTACAATTTAGAATTTACACTACCCCAGAATGCTTCCACATAAGCTTCACTTTTTCTGGCCCAGTGGTTCTTGAGAAGAAGATTTTCAAAGATTTTTTCTATATATTTCTATATAAAACTTTGATTTCCCATTGTGGCCCCGCCCTTCCCCCGGGGGTCATGGTGTGAACAATTTAGAATCTACATTATACCAGGATGCTTCCACATAAGTTTCAGCTTTTCTGGCCCAGTGGTTCATGAGAAGAAGATTTTCAAAGATTTTTCCTATATATTTCTATGTAAAACTTTGATACCCCATTGTGGCCCCGCCCTTCCCCCGGGGGTCATGATTTGAACAATTTAGAATCTACACTATATCAGGATGCTTCCACATAAGTTTCAGCTTTTCTTGCCCAGTGGTTCTTGAGAAGAAGATTTTCAAAGATTTTTCCTATATATTTCTATGTAAAACTTTGATTCCCCATTGTGGCCCCACCCTTCCCCTGGGGGTCATGATTTGAACAATTTAGAATCTACATTATACCAGGATGCTTCCACATAAGTTTCAGCTTTTCTGGCCCAGTGGTTCTTGAGAAGAAGATTTTCAAAGATTTTTCCTATATATTTCTATACAAGAGGCCCAAGGGCCTTGAATCGCTCTTCTGATAAATTGTACAATCTATCACTTCTATTTGAAGCCTCTAACCTTAAGTATCCTAAGACCCAAGTTGCATCAAATGACAAAGTTTGATGATTTTTAGCCAATAATGACTGAAAATATTTTTAATAATAAAGCTATAAAAAACCATAAGTACATCACAGTGACCTATATTAAGATTGAAATTTTCTGAGGACTCAAGATGCATTAATAAACAAAGATTGAAGATTCTAAGCCAATAAGTATTTGAGATATTTAAAAGTAGGTCACCATGACCTACCTTTTTGTCTACATTCTTTGAAAACCCAAGATACATCAACTGACAAAGTTTGATGATTCTAAGCCAAACAGTACCTGAGATATTTAAAAGTAGGTCACCATGACCTACTTTCTGATTGACATTCTCTAAAAACCAAAGATGTATCAACAAACAAAGTTTAGTGATTCTAAACCAGTTATTACCAGAGCTACTTGAATAAAGCCATAAAATGTCAAAAGTAGGTCACAGTGACCTACTTTTTTGACATCATTCTCCGAAAACCCAAGATGCATCAACTTACAAAATTTGATGATTCTAAGCCAATAAGTACCGTAGATACTTAAATAAAGCCATAAAATGTCAAAAGTAGGTCACCATGACCTACTTTTTGGTCATCACTCTCCGAAAACCCAAGATGCATCAACTCACAAAGTTTGATGATTCTAAGCCAATAAATACCTAAGATACTAAAATATAGCCATAAGAAGTCGAAAGTAGGTCACAGTGACCTACTTTTTGGACATCATTCTCCGAAAACCCAAGATGCATCAACTTACAAAGTTTGATGATTCTAAGCCAATAAGTACCATAATTACTTAAATAAAGCCATAAAATGTCAAAAGTAGGTCACCGTGACCTACTTTTTGTTTGTTACTCTCCGAAAACCCAAGATGCATCAACTCACAAAGTTTGATGATTCTAAGCCAATAAATACCTAAGATACCAAAATATAGCCATAAAATGTTGAAACTAGGTCATCATGACCTATATTTTGGTCAACATTTTTCAGAGTCACAAGATGCATCTGCTGACCAAGTTTGATGATCCTAGGTCTGAAGGTAATCGAATATGCCTTTTAAATAATTCGAAAACAAATGCCTGTAAAATTCAAAAAGTAGGTCACAGTGACCTACTTTTTCATAAATATGTTTTAAAGTCCCAAGATGCATCAATTAACAAGATTTGATGATTCTAAACCTCTCAGTGTCTGAAATAATTGGATTAAATGTTTTAAGAAGAATTAGTCATAAAGTTCAAAAAGTAGGTCACGGTGACCTACTTTTAAGCTGACGTTGTTCAAGGACCCAAGATGCATCAACTGACAAAGTTTGATGATCATAGGCCTTAAAGTGCCCGAAATATGCCTTCAAATCAATTTGAAAACAAATGCTCACAAAATTTAAAAAGTAGGTCACCGTGACCTACTTTTGAGTTAACATGATGTGAAGTCCTGAGATGCATCAACTTACAAGATTTGATGATCCTAGTCCTAATAGTAAGCAAAATATAAACATTTTTATTATTTGTAAATTTAGGTCAACTTTGAAGTGACCTTGAGACCACGCCCTTTGCCAGAGGGTCATGCCTTGAACAATTTTTAATCTTCAACATATCCTGATCCTTGTATGTAAGTTTGGTGAAAATCTGCCAGGTGGTTCTGGAGAAGAAGATTTTTTAGCAACCAGTACTTTTGGTTTTGTTTTCCTGATTATCTCCCCTTGTTTAAGGGTCTCAACCCTTTTTTTAGTATAAATGGTAGCCCTTGGGCCAAGGATACCCTGTGACAAATTTGACAATAATTGGCCAAGGGGTTCGTAAGTTATGGCCCATAATCTAAAAAGTTAACGCACACCGCACACCGCACGACGCACACCGCACAAATGGCCATAGCATTAGCTCTTTGAGCCTTTGGCTCAGAAGAGCTAATAAAACTTTGATACCCAATTGTGGCCCCGCCCTTCCCCCGGGGGTCATGATGTGAACAATTTAGAATCTACACTATACCACGATGCTTCCACATAAGTTTCAGCTTTTCTGGCCCAGTGGTTCTTGAGAAGAAGATTTTCAAAGATTTTTCCTATATATTTCTATGTAAAATTTTGTTACCCCATTGTGGCCCCGCCCTTCCCCCGGTGGTCATGATTTGAACAATTTAGAATCTACACTATATCAGGATGCTTCCACATAAGTTTCAGCTTTTCTTGCCCAGTGGTTCTTGAGAAGATTTTCAAAGATTTTTCTTATATATTTCTATATAAAACTTTGATTCCCCATTGTGGCCCCGCCCTTCCCCCGGGGGTCATGATGTGAACAATTTAGAATTTACACTATACCAGGATGCTTCCACATAAGTTTCAGCTTTACTGGCCCAGTGGTTCTTGAGAAGAAGATTTTTTAATGACCCCACCCTGTTTTTGTCTTTCCTTGATTATCTCCCCTTGCGAGGGGATATGTCCCTTCATTTTAACAATTTAAATTCCCCTTCACCCAAGGATGCTTTGTAGCAAGTTTGGTCAAAATTGGCCCAGTGGTTCTTGAGAAGAAGTCGAAAATGTGAAAAGTTTACAGACGGACAGACAGACAGACAGACGGACAGCTAGATGGACAGACGGACGGACGGACGGACGACGGACAAAATGTGATCAGAAAAGCTCACTTGAGCCTTCGGCTCAGGTGAGCTAATAAGAAGTACAAACTATTATACAATGAAACATCAAGTTACAACAGAATTAAGCATGCTCTGTGTTTTAACATTGTTTATCTACCTTGCAAAAACAAAAAAACACATTTGAAAACTTTCAATGACAAAAAACTAGACCCCCTACTTTTAGCTCTTCATTGAGACTCGATTTTCTCGGCATCTTGCCGAGGCTCAGAATCGAGTTGACACAAGTCTCCAAAGTACTCAAGGCATTAACTTCTGACTGGCTCGTGGAGGAGACACATGACTCCAACACACCTTAAACAGAAAGGAGGAGTAATGGTAAATTTATTGATTAAACAGGCATCAAACATTATGAATAGTGCAAATAATTTTACCACAACACTCATTAAAATTGCCTCGTCCCTCACAAACTTAACAGCTTTTAATTGTTGCTTGCAGCAACTCTGAATCAAAGAAGTGGCTATGTTTTCCAAACTTTAATCTAATAATGCTAATTAGCACATTTACTTGGAAATTAAAAGCTTAATCTACTTAGAACCCTTACTTGGATATTAAAATGGCTGACAAAAGACTCATTATATTTATGATACTGTCACTGCTAAGTATATATACTTTGATTCCAAAAGTGGCCCCACCTTAGGCCAGGAGGGACAATGGCTTGAAGTTGAAATTGCATCAGAAATAGGTCAATAAAGGTAACAATTGGCAATAAAGGTCAAGGACAGATACTATTCAAACAAGAGGCCCATGGGCCACATCGCTCACCTGAGCACTGTGGCTAGGAATAAAATAGAAATTGGTTTATTATTGAAAAGTTTAAATCCAAAAGTAAACCTTTGACCAGTTATGGTTTTACTATTCTTGAGAAGATGATTTTTCAAGAATTTTCCTACATATTTCTATGTAAAACTTTGGTCGGCCATTATGGCCCCGCACTACCCCCGGGGGTCATGATTTGAACAAACTTGAATCTACACTACCTGAGGATGCTTTCATATAAATATGATCAATTATGGTTTTGTTATTCTTGAGAACATTTTTAAAGAATTTTCCTATATATTTCTATGTAATATTTTGGTCGGCCATTGTGGCCCCGCCCTACCCCCAGGGGTAATGATTTGAACAAACTTGAATCTACACTACCTGAGGATGCTTTCATACAATATGATCAATTATGGCTTTGTCATTCTTGAGAAGAAGATTTTTAAAGAATTTTCATATATATTTCTATGTAAAACTTTGGTCGGCCATTGTGGCCCCGCCCTACCCCCGGGGGTCATGATTTGAACAAATTTGAATCTACACTACCTGAGGATGCTTCCATATAAATATGATCAATTATGGCTTTGTTATTCTTGAGAAGAAGATTTTTAAAGAATTTTCCTATATATATCTAAGTAAAATTTTGGTCGGCCATTGTGGCCCCGCCCTACCCCCGGGGGTCATGATTTGAACAAACTTGAATCTACACTACCTGAGGATGTTTCCCCATAAGTTTCATCTTTCCTGGCACAGTGGTTCTTGAGAAGAAGATTTTTAAAACGTACCACCAAATTTTCATTAATTCCTAATTATCTCCCCTTGAATGAGGGCGTGGCCCTTCATTTGAACAAACTTGAATCCCCTTCACCCAAGGATGCTTTGTGTCAAGTTTGGTTGAAATTGGCCCAGCGGTCCTTGAGAAGAAGTTGAAAATGTGAAAAGTTTACAGACAAACAGACAGACAGACGGACAATGGACAAAATGTGATCAGAAAAGCTCACTTGAAACTTCGGCTCAGGTGAGCTTAAAAAAGTGATTTTCTGACAAGCATACGTAAGCTTTTAAATTTGTTTATTTGATATGAAGGCATTAAAATCTTGAAATACATGTAGTACATTGATAATAAATTTGTTTTCATTTATTTGTGCACGTCACTTCTCTCCCCCGGATATAACGCCACCCCTGTTATAATGCCAAAATGACCAAGGTACAAATGTTGGCGTTATAACGGGGGGTCACTGTATTTTGTTCCATGCATAGTGCTTATCATGCTTATGTTTGCAAGATGTTGCAGAAAAAGCAGTCTTTTGCTGAAGATCTGATTACAACATTTGATGTTATGTAAAATGACAAACTTCCTGCTTTTTATGTACCATGAAGTACTTTCAATGGGCTAAATAGACATGGCTTTAGGAAATATCAAGTTATTAAAGATTCACAAACTTGACAATGAAGTGAAATCAGCTCGACAAACAAAATAAAATTTGACTCATGTTCAAGTACTTTGATGCACCTTTGCTGCCTTCTACTTAT
>NW_026919379.1:155000-157743 GCF_032062105.1 Saccostrea cuccullata
AGGTAATTATAAAATATTTGGAAACATTTCCTCCGTCATAGAATCAAAATTCATGGAATTTACGTTCGAATTTGGGATAAATTGATTAAACTTTACAACTTCGATAACAAACACTGTTTTAAGAAAATTTCGATTTGGAGTTGACATCAACAAGATCATATGTCAATTTCAAATTGCAGGGGGGGGGGGGGATTAGTAAATTTAAAAAGGTCCTAATATGAGCATAAACGTTTTTTCCAAACGCCAGTTTCAAAAAATTACTCAGCCATAGGAAAATACGAAATTTGTTGTACAGGATGGAATGAAGTGTATTCAAAAGAAGTTTGTTCCTTCATGTTTTGTGAAAATAAGATTGATGCCATCATGGTAAGTGTTGATTAAACAAGTTGGTATTCTTATTATCAATCTCAGCATTTTATTTACAAATGTTGATAATTATATCACCTATTGTTTTCCGTGAACTGAAATCAAATCGCTCAGCCTATGATTTGATGAATAGCAGCCTATGATTTGATGAATAGGAGTACCTGTAAATATATTACTATATACTAGTACTAAAATGAGATTTAGCATTAAAGATATTTATATATTTACATTACATATGTATTTTGCATATAAAGTGAATGGAAATCTATTGCATTCAAAACACCATAACACAGACAGGCTGCCGAGAGGTGAAAGTATGCATTTTAGTTTGACGTCATAATCGTTGAACGCCGAGGAAGTGCAACGTCACAAGCGAAAATCAAAAAATCACGCTCAGACCAGAAGCTGTTACGTTGGCTGATCCATTAATTGTAGCTAACACAAAGGATAATACATAGTTCTTAAATAAAAAAATTTGCAATCATTTTTGTGTATCTTTATATTATGTAATAAAGGATGATCAAATTTTTTGAAAATGGCTACCCCCCAGCCTCTTTAATAAACGGTGTGTGCAAACAAATTTTCATAACGCGCGTTACCCAATTTGTTTACACACACCGTTGCAGTTATGAGACTATATCTTTCAAAAAATAACGATTCAACTGTTTTTTTTAAATGGCAAGAATCCAAATCAGAATTAATTGCGCTTGCCCTTTTCAATAACTATTCACAAACCTCCACAATTTCCATTCAGTATTTCAATGAGAGTAAATTATTGTTTGAAAATCCTAGTGTTGAGCCTATACCCAGGTGACCAAGATGGAAAAACGATAAAACGGGCGGTTATAAAGAATTGGCATTTTTTTCGATTCTTGTCATAATTTTAATGTATCACCACTCAAACTGATGTCGCTGAACTCGTCCGTTATTTTTCATATTCTTATTCTATAAAATTAAGATAGGATTCTTCTCTAGTTTCTGAGTAGATGAATTATTCAAAGTAAATTTGCTTGTATGTATTATATATTTAGGTGTAAGAGATTTAAAAGACCATATTTTTCTTCCCTCATCATAATTGTACACCTTTAAATAGAAATGGTAAACTGTGTTTGAAAACTAGCAGGGGCTTTATTTTTGGCGGAATGGTGGCGTATGAAAATATCTTCTTTTCTGTCTCTCAATTTTATTATAGAAAATTGAATTTAGTCATAATTTTTACGCAATCAAAGACTAGACGAAATTTTCAAATGTAAGTCAAATTAATAAAAAGTGACTTAAGTTTCAGAATATATCAAATAAATAAGATTTTTCACACATACTAGAACTACGTTGACTTTTAAATGCTTCAAATATAAGTACAGCTTTGAACCAAAAATCCATAAAAAGTGTTATTTCTCTCTTAATAAACGATCAAAACTTTCAGTTGTTGTATCATTTTGTACCTTTATGTGACAACTTTACTATATGTGAAAATGAGAAGAAGTTAAATATAGGAAGCATATAAAAATAACTAATATATCCTAAATATTTTATGACCCCCCCTAATAGGAACCAGCAAATATCCATTTTATTTAAAATATTTATGTCAGTTTGGTAATATCATCTTATAGGCCCTATATCGTAGTATCTTTTTATGCAAAAAGAAAGACATTCAATCATTTGAATTACATGTTTGGATCGCATGATTGGAAACAGCAATTTTTTTATCCTTAATTATCCAGGGAAAAGGTAATGACCTTGACCTGACCTTGCCTCTGATATAAACATACAAATTTATGTTAAAGATACCATCATTTAGTGACATTGTCCTTTTGATTCTGTGAAAATTTCATTAATTTTCAAATACAAGAAATGTGAGAAGGATCCTACCTTAAGACAAGAAGCTTGTCAATCTTTTACGTAAATAACTATTCCAGCTTTTCTTTCTAGCGCCACTACAAAGAAAGACAATAACAATTTAACTACTTGTTATTCAAAAATGGAGGTCCCAACAGCAAATATATTCCTTGTCGTTATTTACATATATTTACATTTGCATTTTTTTCCTTTATATAACACTAATGAAAGCAATGCGTATCTATAACTGTATAAATACAGGTACGGGGTCAAGAGGTCATAGATGTGCGTATGGATAAACGTTTGACGTAATTTCTCAGTGATGTCATAAAGGGTAGACGCGCGTTCAGTGGATTACATACATGCCGTTGGGTTTGAAAAATAATGCATTTCACACGTTTAAAGTCACAATCAGGCAAATATAAAGTATGAATAAGTCACAAATGTAAATTTAAGTAATAAGGTCTCATTTTAAAACATCTATCGGGCTATTAATACGGGTTGGTACGAGATTAAATTCATCATAAAGCCCTTCGGGCTT
>NW_026919380.1:0-16077 GCF_032062105.1 Saccostrea cuccullata
GGGTTAGGGTTAAAGCATAGGGTATAGGGCTAAAAGCGAAAATGATCATGGATTTAAGTGATCAAGTAGGTCAACTGAGATTAAAGGATTAGTGAAAATGAAAGTGGAAAGTGAAAGTCACGGATAGAAGTAATAGTAAAGAAAAATTGTAGAATTTTCCGAAGCTCATAACTATCTTATTTATTATCGGATTAAGACGAGTTTGGTGTCGTTGGAGAGCTAAGAAAACGAACAACAGGACTAAGCCGGAGCCATGAAATCCAGATGTCAGGAAAAGTGAGAAAATAGGTCTCTTATTTACATCAAAGATTATGTTTAGAAATTGACATATTGGGAGTTTTGGACCATTTTCAGGGTTAGGGTTAGGGTTAGGGTTAGGGTTAGGGTTAGGGTTAGGGTTAGGGTTAGGGTTAGGGTTAGGGTTAGGGTTAGGGTTAGGGTTAGGGTCAAGGGTTAGGGTTAGGGTTAGGGTTAGGGTTAGGGTTAGGGTTAGGGTTAGGGTTAGGGTTAGGGTTAGGGTTAGGGTTAGGGTTAGGGTTAGGGTTAGGGTTAGGGTTAGGGTTAGGGTTAGGGTTAGGGTTAGGGTATAGGGCTAAATGCGAAGATGATCATGGATTAAAGTGATCAAGTAGGTCAACAGGGATTAAATGATTAGTAAAAGAGAAAGTGAAAGTAGGGGATTAAGATTAAAGATTAATTAAAAGTGAAAGTGAAAGTTGTAGAGTGTTAGTTATGTAAAGGATATAATGGAATTTTCTTTAACCCATAACTTTTTTATTTGTCGTTCGATTTAGACAAGTTTGGTGTCATTTTAAAGCTAAGAATACAGAGAACAAGATTATGTCATGAATATCTAACCTCTTAGCCAAAGAGATGCTGAAATACAAGCCGGAAATTATAGCATTGATATTGTGTTTAATAGTTTAGGAAATGAGATATTGTGATAGTTTTCAAATCTAATATAAATGGATGTCGAAAAAAACACACCTGATTAATGTAGTTTATAGAGTTTGAAATGAAATAGATTTCCATTATAATCAAAAATTAAAGCATATAAATTAATACTTTGTTTAAATTATCTTCAATATTATATTGTTATATAATGTATATAAAATGAAAGACATTATGAAACCTATAGTAAAGAATATGTGCAGAAGGAACACAAAATAGTAGGTGTGTAATTGTACTTACCAAAAGGATCATGATTTAAATTGTTCATAACACTTGGTTTGTCAATTTATCAGCTTGCAACAAGGAATGAATGTTTTTTAGAGTTTTCAACTTATCGCGACTACTCAATTGCTTGCTATTTTGTCAAATACCAACACAAAAAAATGTGATATTATATCAACATAGGTAATGTTGACGAAGAAATAGTATTTTTTTTTTTATTTATTTATTTCGCTGTAATTGTAAAAGATACCAGGAAATTGTGAATTCTTCACCCAATGGTTAGAAAGTGTCAAATGCAGCTTGACATTTTTTTGAAATTTATGTACTGTTACATTTGATATTGTGTTACATGATTAGAATAAAGAGAATATAACATGGTTATTGTTCGCAGTGATTCGTAATTCTTAAAAGTGATGTCGTAACAATTTAAGAAGGACTTAATTGAATTCGACAAATTCGACACCAGATATGTCCTAATATTTGTCGATGACATATGAACTAAAAACTTTGCTGCTTTATACTTGTTTGTTTAAGTAAGTTGTAGGGAATTGAAGCCGTATTTCACTGTAATTCCCATATTTGTTAAGAAATACAAGAAAATGTTTGCATTGTTTGTTATAAAGAAAAATTATGACATAAGTGATTTTGGCAAGTCACGACACCTAACCCTAACCCTAACCCTGATGTCCTTTTTTTTTTTACTAAGTCTGAACTAATAATTATTTGATTTTTACTTATACGATAATGTAGGTCTAAGGAAATCGAAGCTTTATTTCATTGAACGCTAAGAATTATACTTCTAAGAAACGCAAGAGAAATGTATATTGTATTTACTTTGAAAATTAACCTAAAAAGATACTTACCACTGAGCATTGGTCATTTGGAGGGAAGTTGTAAAATATTTCTTTTAATTCCCGGTGATTCACATTCAATGTAGGTTTATTTTCTGTGATTTTAAATATGAAATGACTTGTAAGAAAAAATAGCAGAAAATGGATTGTAAACAATAACCCAAGGGTTAAAAATTGTGAAATGAATATTAATTATTTTGTGAATTTTATGTGAATTGAAACAAGTTTTAGTATGTAAACACTTAACGAAAGATATCCTGTATCAAAGTTTTGGGATACTAAGTTAGTTGAAAAATGAAGTCGCAACCTCAGAAGAATGACGTCATTGATGTCTACATTTTGCGACCCCATGTGGTGTCCTAAATTTGTACCAACTTGAATATATTTTTTCGATACTTATACAGTTAAGTTCTACAAGGAAGAACTCGATATTCTTTGATTTTATTGACATTTATTCTTTGGAAGATATCCTTAAAAGTGATATTATTTTCTGAAACCTGTGGTTGAAAAGTGAAAATTGCAACTTAAATAAATAGATAAGTTATGCATTTAGAAAATATCAACAAAATAGTAAACGTCTTGATTGAACTAAATAAACCTTGCTTTTAAATTTCAGCAATACACGGTTATTAGCAAGAATGTGTCTCAAAAGAGCAAGGGCCACTTAATTGATTTGAAGATGATGCTAATCCTGATTGGTCCCTATTTTTCTGGAATACATATAAATCTCAAGTTTTTTGGTATATATATGTTAAAGGTTAACACTGAATGTTATTGAGATAGGGTTTTGGGGTACAGGTTAAAAACTGAAAATTGTCACTGACTTAATTAATCCAGAATGCACCTAATTGTTGATTAAAGGATTGTTGAAAGTGAAACCACGTGTTTAAAATGTAAATTTTAACTGGAATTGAAATTTTTGTATAAATATATGTATTTATAGGTTCAAAATGTAACTTAGGAATTCAGGCAATAGAATGATTAAGAATTGAAATACCAGTCAGCTATGATCCATTGAATATGAAAAGCTGTCATCAGTATGTATCCGCCTGAAATATGATTAATGGTATCTTTAAAAGTGACATTAAGAAACATTATGATGGGAATGAGGTCAAGGTCAAATGAAAGGTCAAGGTCAAAATTTTGTTGCAGTTGAAATTTTTACATGAGAAATGCAATTGCATATGAAGTCTGACACTAATGTATGGGAATTGAGGTCAATGTCAAAGCAAAGGGCAAGGTAAAGAAAACTTGATGCAGTTGCATATATCTCTGTTCAATATGTATGAACATATCAGGTTTGTTTAAAATATCAGGAATTCTGATTGAAAACTGACTAAAGCACAATTCGATAGGAGTGAGGTCAACACCAAATGAAACGTAAATGTGAAAGATGCTTATCCAGTTGAATTGCTGAATCAGTATGTATCAGACTAAATATATAATATTACAGTGATGTAGAAAATTGAAGTCAAAGTTTAAGGAAACGATGAAGGTGCAAAAAGCTGATGCAATTGCATATCTCTCATCGAAATGTATCCCCATATGAGGTTGGAAAAAAATATCTATAAGGAAATATTTATGGAAATATGAATTTAACACATTGTTATGTAATTGAGGTCAAGGTCAAAGTGAAGGTCAAGGTCAAAGAATTGGATGCAATTGGATTCCTTACATCAGTATGTTTCAGCATAGGGTTAGGGTTAGGGTTAGGGTTAGGGTTAGGGTTAGGGTTAGGGTTAGGGTTAGGGTTAGGGTTAGGGTTAGGGGTTAGGGTTAGGGTTAGGGTTAGGGTTAGGGTTAGGGGTTAGGGTTAGGGTTAGGGTTAGGGGTTAGGGTTAGGGTTAGGGTTAGGGGTTAGGGTTAGGGGTTAGGGTTAGGGTTAGGGTTAGGGTTAGGGTTAGGGTTAGGGTTAGGGTTAGGGTTAGGGTTAGGGTTAGGGGTTAGGGGTTAGGGGTTAGGGGTTAGGGTTAGGGTTAGGGTTAAGGGTTAGGGTTAGGGTTAGGGTTAGGGTTAGGGTTAGGGATAGGGCTAAAAGCGAAGATGCCGGAATTAGGTCATGCCGGAATTAGGTCAAATAAAATGAAAGTGGAAAGTGAAAGTAAGGATACATGCAAAAGTAAATGAAAAGCTGGATTTTTCCGAAGCTCATTTCTTTGTTATTTATTATCGGATGGAGATGAGTTTGGTGTCGTTGGAAAGCTAAGAAAACGAGGAACACGAATAAGTGATACTCATTAAACCTAGGTGTAAGGAAAATGGAGAAAAGTTGGTTTTTCTTTGCACTGCAGATTGTGCTTAATAATGGACAAAATGAGAATTTTTTACCATTTTGAACCTCCAAGATCTCAAGAATGGATTGCAATTGACACATCCCACTTAAGTCAGTGAGACACCACAAAAGGGCTCTTGGTAGCTGCAAATTGTTGGCAAAACTGCCTTCTCCTTCTTAAGATATAAATGACTTAACATTAAGAAAATGTACCGAAATCTGAAATAACAGTCGGAAATCAGACCTTAATTTTGATGTTTATAAGTAATGGACATGAGATATTGTGACAGATTTCAAATAAGGAATTATTTAAATGGAAAGGGATAAGATGACGTCAGATTAATTTTGTTGAAAGAGTTAATAATGAAATATCTGGCGATTATAATTAAAAACAAAGCATATAAAGTAATACTTTCTTCACCAAATATCATCTTTAACATTGTTATATAATGTTTTTGAAATGACAGACTATTTGCAACCTAAGATAAAGAATATGTGCAGAAGAAACACAAAATAATATGTTTGTAACTGTACTTACAAAAATCATCTTGTTTTAAATTGTTTGCAACACTTTGTTTATCAAATGATCAAGCTGCAACAGAAAATGAATGTTTTTAGAGTTATGGATTTCTCGCGACTACTCGTTTACCCTCTTTTTATATGGATGACGCATTAAAGAAAATAATTTTGCTTTACAGTAAAACACGGTTATAGCGAAGCCCAGGGGACATGTTAATTTAATTCGCTATATCCGTAATTCGTTATATCCGTATAACAAATTCCTATAACCATATATAGCGAATTCGCAAGATGCATGTTTTCCTTCAAGTATTACTATCAAATATGTTAGGGAAGCAAATATTAGTGTGGTTAACTTAGACGAAGAAATAACAACCCTTTATTTGTTACTTTAATCCCCGGTATTTGTACGAAATACAAGGAAAATGTAAATTCGTCACCAAGTCTGCAGAAAGTGTGAAATATAACTTAACATTTTGTGAACGTTATGTACTGTTACATTTGTAACATTGTGTTACATGAGTAGAATAAAGAGAATATAACAAGTCAATAATTGTTCAGTCAAAGGTCAGGGTTATTTAAGGAAGAAGCATACATGAGCAATTTTCATACTTTCCCGATTACCTTGACCTTTGACCTTCACCTAATATTTAAGTTCCAAGGTCAGGAGGAGATCTCTGGCATTGTCTCCATGTCTTTACGACTTGTCGCAATATGCATGTTTTCCTTCAAGTATTACTATCAAATATGTTAGGGAAGCAAATATTAGTGTGGTAAACTTAGACGAAGAAATAACAACCCTTTATTATGTTACTTTAATCCCCGGTATTTGTACGAAATACAAGGAAAATGTAAATTCGTCACCAAGTCTGCAGAAAGTGTGAAATATAACTTAACATTTTGTGAACGTTATGTAGTGTTACATTTGTAACATTGTGTTACATGAGTAGAATAAAGAGAATATAACAATTCAATATTTGTTCAGTCAAAGGTCAGGGTTATTTAAGGAAGAAGCATACATAAGCAATTTTCATACTTTCCCGATTACCTTGACCTTTGACCTTCACCTAATATTTAAGTTCCAAGGTCAGGAGATCTCAGGCATTGTCTCCATGTCTTTACGACTTGTCGGGAAGAAGTTTTTAGTTCTTTGTAAACATCATAAATTCTCAGGGGCAATAACTACTTAAAATAGTTTACGAATTATTTCACACTAATAGAATGAGAATTGTAGAAAATGAGTTGCAGACGTTTTTGAAGTTTTTGTATCAGGTTTATATCGGTTTATGGTTTTGGAGGAGTAGCGATAACAAGGGTTTACGCTGAAAGGGGCACTAAGTTTGAAATGGTACAATCTTAGGGGACAAACATGGAATCTCTGAAATGTTATTAAGAGCAGCCACGTAGAATCGATATTGAAAGTGGATGGGGGGCACCCAGAGAAATTTTTTTTCCCCCCTTACCTGAACAAGTTGACAAGCAAAAAAAAAAAAAATACTAATCCAAAGATAAAAATCCTATTTCTGGGGGGTGGGTTAGTTGTAAGGCCCAATTTGTTTTTCAATGATACCTTTTTTCATTACCAATTTTGTAGACTACATTTTCCCTGTACAACAAAAAGTGTGTGTGTTGGGGGGGGGGGGGGGGGGGGGCAACCATCCTTACAATTAACGTCAGGGTTAGGGTTAGGGTTAGGGTTAGGGTTAGGGGTTTAGGGTTAGGGTTAGGGTTAGGGTTAGGGCTAAAAACGAAGATGCCGGGTTATAGGTCATGCCGGGTCATGTGAGGTCAAACAAAATGGAAGTGGAAAGTGAAAGTTGTAGAGGGTTAGTTATTTAGAGGATATAATGGAATTTTCTTTAGCCCATAACTTTTTTATTTGTCGTTTGATTTAGACAAGTTTGGTGTCATTTTAAAGCTAAGAATACAGAGAACAAGATTATGTCAAGAATGTTTAACCATTCAGCCTCAATGATGGTGAAATACAAGCCGGAAATCATAAGATTGTTTTTGTGTTTAATACGTTAGGAAATGAGATATTGTGATAGTTTTCAAATCAAAATTAATAGAAATGGATAGCGAAAAAATCACACCGGATTTATGTAGTTTATAGAGTTTGAAATGATATAGATTTCCATTATAATTAGAAATTAAAGCATATAAATTAAAACTTTGTTCAAAATAATCCCCTATGTTATATTGTTATAAAATGTATTTAAAATGAAAGACTTTCTGAAACCTAAAATAAGGGTAGCAAAATAAGTTTAATCTTTGGGTGTAATAACATGCAGAGGATGTAATAATAAATTACATCCTCGCTAAAAACGTCTACTTGTACGGTATCAAGAAAACTATTGCCTTATATACAAATAGTTGCTCCTTTGCTTAAAGTCTTCCACCTTTACCAAATTAGAGCTAAAAGAAATCTAAGCTAACTATGAAGTATTCTGCCTACCTTTTCCACGTCTTCTCTCTCCGATGACCTTCTGTGAATGTCCAAGTCTGCACGCGCTCAGTGTTGAGACGGCCTTTCAAAAACCGGTTTTTGATGGCATCCAATACACAAAGCTAGCGATCGCTCTTTGATGTAACTGAGACTGTGAACGCTGTACGTGATGAGTTAATTAGAGGACGGGACTAGTTTTAAACCTGTCCTGTTGTTATGATTTCTCTTTCACAAAGATTAAACTTATTTTGCTACCTTGTATTTCTTTTCTTTCCCTTGTATTGATCAAATTTAAGTTATTTTAAACCTAACAATTATTTACGGTTGAAGTTAGGGTTAGGGTTAGGGTTAGGAATAGGGCTAAAAAGGTTAGGGTTAGGGTTAGGGTTAGGGGTTAGGGTTAGGGTTAGGGTTAGGGTTAGGGTTAGGGTTAGGGTTAGGGTTAGGGGTAGGGTTAGGGTTAGGGTTAGGGTTAGGGTTAGGGTTAGGGTAGGGTTAGGGTTAGGGTTAGGGTTAGGGTTAGGGGTTAGGGTTAGGGTTAGGGTTAGGGTTAGGGTTAGGGTTAGGGTTAGGGTTAGGGTTAGGGTATAGGGGGTTTTACGAAGATCGCTCCGGAGTCATCTCGTCAATGTCAATTTTTGTCACGTGATTTCAGTAGGCGTGGTTATTGTTTTTTTATCTTAATACTTTGTGTAGCGAAGTATCAAAGTTTATTTTGTTATTTCCATCATACACTTTGGCTCAGTAGGTAGAGCAGCGGACTTCAGATTAAGGGGTGCCGAGTTCGATTCCCGATGGAATCGTTCATTTTATAGCTCTTTTTATTTTTTCTAAAGTTGAAAGTCGATAATTAATTACTGATCTATTCGAGTCAAATATTATTACATATTGAGGTTTTATACCCTTTTGTCCAAATCTTGCTTCGAAATCATTTGTTTGGATATATAGAGAAATTATTGAAATCACAAGGAAGGAAATGTTACAGTAAAAAATAATAATTTAATTTCGTATAACAAGAATAATTCCCTTCCGCTCCCTAACCCCTCTTTTCTATCATGCATTTTGGTACAACTCTTACTCTAAAGAATGTTTATTAGCTTATTGATTCAGCTTTGACTCTAACCCTAACCCTAACCCAAATTATGTTGAAATCTAGCAAGATGTTTCTAGGTAAATACTATGAAAGCTGATGGTCTAGTTATCAGAATAGGGTTGATTTTTTTCCTCAAAGAACCTTAATTAAAAACTTCCTGAACAATGTAAAATATGTGAGTGAGTGATTGAATTTTTCGAAAATTGTCCACTCATATGGAGATGTCACCATTTACTGGTAGAGAGCAGTATATTCTGTACTATACTCGACACTCAGGACTACTGAGCAGGGAAAGATCTTTTTCGTGCCAGCACCTACTGCGACACAGACTTCGGTTTATACGGTATCAACAGAGGAACCGGTGTACATGTCCCACAGTTGGATTCGAACTATGGAGTTCAGGATCAACACCTCACATCACGATTTATAGAGAAGACGCTCTCAGTCAAATGCTGACTGAAGTTTTTCATAGCAATTGTTAGTCCATTATTTATACACTAATTCACGACATATTTCCCCCTCCATTATTTCCTGATCATGACAACGAGCACACGGCGGGTGTGACCGCTCGGCAGGGGATGCTCACTCCTCCATGGAATCTGATCCCACCTCTGATGTTTTAGAGGTCTGTGTTTCCTCTGCTCTTATTTTGTATATTGTTTAATGGACTTTAAGATTGAATACTGCTCGTTATTTCCATATCCTCCTCTAACATTTCACCACCCGGGCGACTTTACATATGAGGTTGAGAATATAAAATTATTTTAACTTTTGATTGCAACACTATAAGTAAAGATAAATCAGCCAAAAGAAACAAAGTAGTTGACATGAAGGTTGTGATAATGCTTAAGGAGTATTCCGAAGAATATCCCCAACGCTTTTAATTTTATAGATCTCTGTTTCAATCCTTTTGATTTATGGTATGGTTTCTGCATTGAAAGGCACAATTATCTCCTTATAATTTAATAGAATTATTTTCCTATTTTAACAAAATGGGAAAAAATTACATCAAAGTTAGATGTTTCTTGTTAAATATTTGCTATTTATCAATGCATCACATGGATACCTAATAAAATATGTAGAGAAAAGTCGAATTGAAATGTTTAGAAATAGAAAAAAATCATTAAAATAAAACAAATAATTTTTTTTTACTTTTGTTTAAATTCTTAAAACTAGGCAAAACTGGAGAAAAACATGTTTGTTAATCATATTTTATAAGAAATGCTCATGAAAGTTTTAAATTTTACAGAAACATATTTTTTTTAAAGTTTGGCCAATCCCGATGAAAAGTAAACCGATCCCAACCAGAATTGTACATTTATTTAGATACAAATAACATTTCTCGAAAAAACTCGTCTTATTCGGAATAATAGGAGTTTTAAAAAAAAAAATGAACTTGGCAATCAAATATATTCCTTAATAGTAAATACATGAAAAAGGCAATAAACATGTTTTGTAGTTATTATGTTGAAATGTTGATGGGGGTTGGTGTAATTTTTATCGGGTTAAATAACAAATTAAAAATAAATAATTTTTCCCCTAAATTTTTGCAATTTCAGTTCAATTTCTCTTTAAAATATGATTGGAAAACATTTTATGACTAGTTTCATGGTGTTTTTAACCATTGCTTTAAAAATATTTCACAAGTGATGAATTTCAATTCATAAATAATTGGTATAAAATTTAACAAAAAGTCTATGCAGCATTTCTTTGCATATTTTATTAGACATTTATATGACGCATTCATTTACAGGCAATCTTTTAAGTAGAAAACATCTTATTTGAATAAAAATACTTTTTTCTTTATTTTTCTTTAAAAAAAATACAAAAGAAAACTTCATAGCTAATATCGGCCTTTCAATGCCTCGGACCATTCTTTAAGAAGAATGCCACAAAGATTTGTTTGATAGTTACCATATCAAGATTTCACCCTGAAACAGGAAATAAAATTTTATCTAAATTTTCAACCCCTCGTTAACTTTTAAACCTTTCTTTGATATCAATCTTTAACCCTAACCTTACCCTTTATCTTCAAACCTAACCTTAACCCGGTATCTTAAACTTAACCTGGTATCTTTAACCTAACCTAGTATCTTAAACTTAACCTGGTATCTTTAACCTAACCTAGTATCTTAAACCGAACCTGGTATTTTTAACCTAACCTGGTATCTTTAACCTTACCTGGTATCTTAAACCTAACCTGGTAAATTAAACCTAACCTGGTATCTCAAACCTAACCTGGTATCTTAAACCTTAATTGGTATCTTAAACTTAACTTGGTATCTTAAACCTTACATGGTGTCTTAACCCTAAGCTTGTATATTAAACATTACCTTAATCTTAAACTAGTTTCTTAAACCTAACCTGGTATCTTAAACTTAACCTGGTATCTCAAAAACCTAACCTAATATCTTAAACCTAACCTGGTATTTTAAACCTAACCTGGTATCTAAAACCTTACCTGGTATCTTAAACCTAACCTGGTAAATTTAAGCATAACCGGGGATCTTAAACCTAACCGGTATCTTAAACTTTACGTGGTATCTCAAATCTAAACTGGTACCTTAAACTTAAATTGGTATCTTAAACTAAACTTGGTATCTTAAACCTTACCTGGTATCTTAAACCTAACCTTGTATCTAAAACATTACCTTAATCTTAAACAAGTTTTCTAAATCTAACCTGGTATCTTAAACCTAACCTGGTATCGAAAACTTAACCTGATTTATTAAACCTAACCTGGTAACTTAAACCTAACCTGGTATCTTAAACTTTACCTGGTATCTTAAACCTAACCTGGTATCTAAAACATTACCTTAATCTTAAACAAGTTTTCTAAATCTAACCTGGTATCTTAAACCTAACCTGGTATCGAAAACTTAACCTGATTTATTAAACCTAACCTGGTAACTTAAACCTAACCTGGTATCTTAAACTTTACCTGGTATCTTAAACCTAACCTGGTATCTTAAACTATACCTTTATCTTAAACTGGTTTCTAAAACTTAACCTGGTATCTTAAACCTAACCTGGTATCAAAAACTTAACCTGGTATCTTAAACCTAACCTGGTAACTTAAACCTAACCTGGTATCTTAAACCTAACCTGGTATCTAAAACTTTACCTGGTCTTAAACTAATCTGGTATCTTTAAGTAAGATATAAAATATTGTTTTCTGTTTTTTGTTAACAAGAAAAGTTAATACTTTAGATATTGATCATTTTACAAGATGTAATTTTTCTTAAACTTGTTGAAAACATTAGGTCTAGAAATATCAAATTATTGAAACGTTAGGGTTAGGGTTAGGGTTAGGGTATAGGGGGTTTGGGTTAGGGTTAGGGTATAGGGGGTTTGGGTTAGGGTTAGGGTTAGGGTTTTGGGGTTAGGGTTAGGGTTAGGGGTTAGGGTTAGGGTTAGGGTTAGGGTTAGGGTTAGGGTTAGGGTTAGGGTTAGGGTTAGGGTTAGGGTTAGGGATAGGGCTAAAAGCGAAGATGCCGGAATTAGGTCATGCCGGAATTAGGTCAAATAAAATGAAAGTGGAAAGTGAAAGTAAGGATACATGCAAAAGTAAATGAAAAGCTGGATTTTTCCGAAGCTCATTTCTTTGTTATTTATTATCGGATGGAGATGAGTTTGGTGTCGTTGGAAAGCTAAGAAAACGAGGAACACGAATAAGTGATACTCATTAAACCTAGGTGTAAGGAAAATGGAGAAAAGTTGGTTTTTCTTTGCACTGCAGATTGTGCTTAATAATGGACAAAATGAGAATTTTTTACCATTTTGAACCTCCAAGATCTCAAGAATGGATTGCAATTGACACATCCCACTTAAGTCAGTGAGACACCACAAAAGGGCTCTTGGTAGCTGCAAATTGTTGGCAAAACTGCCTTCTCCTTCTTAAGATATAAATGACTTAACATTAAGAAAATGTACCGAAATCTGAAATAACAGTCGGAAATCAGACCTTAATTTTGATGTTTATAAGTAATGGACATGAGATATTGTGACAGATTTCAAATAAGGAATTATTTAAATGGAAAGGGATAAGATGACGTCAGATTAATTTTGTTGAAAGAGTTAATAATGAAATATCTGGCGATTATAATTAAAAACAAAGCATATAAAGTAATACTTTCTTCACCAAATATCATCTTTAACATTGTTATATAATGTTTTTGAAATGACAGACTATTTGCAACCTAAGATAAAGAATATGTGCAGAAGAAACACAAAATAATATGTTTGTAACTGTACTTACAAAAATCATCTTGTTTTAAATTGTTTGCAACACTTTGTTTATCAAATGATCAAGCTGCAACAGAAAATGAATGTTTTTAGAGTTATGGATTTCTCGCGACTACTCGTTTACCCTCTTTTTATATGGATGACGCATTAAAGAAAATAATTTTGCTTTACAGTAAAACACGGTTATAGCGAAGCCCAGGGGACATGTTAATTTAATTCGCTATATCCGTAATTCGTTATATCCGTATAACAAATTCCTATAACCATATATAGCGAATTCGCAAGATGCATGTTTTCCTTCAAGTATTACTATCAAATATGTTAGGGAAGCAAATATTAGTGTGGTTAACTTAGACGAAGAAATAACAACCCTTTATTTGTTACTTTAATCCCCGGTATTTGTACGAAATACAAGGAAAATGTAAATTCGTCACCAAGTCTGCAGAAAGTGTGAAATATAACTTAACATTTTGTGAATGTAATGTACTGTTACATTTGTAACATTGTGTTACATGAGTAGAATAAAGAGAATATAACAAGTCAATAATTGTTCAGTCAAAGGTCAGGGTTATTTAAGGAAGAAGCATACATGAGCAATTTTCATACTTTCCCGATTACCTTGACCTTTGACCTTCACCTAATATTTAAGTTCCAAGGTCAGGAGATCTCTGGCATTGTCTCCATGTCTTTACGACTTGTCGCAATATGCATGTTTTCCTTCAAGTATTACTATCAAATATGTTAGGGAAGCAAATATTAGTGTGGTAAACTTAGACGAAGAAATAACAACCCTTTATTATGTTACTTTAATCCCCGGTATTTGTACGAAATACAAGGAAAATGTAAATTCGTCACCAAGTCTGCAGAAAGTGTGAAATATAACTTAACATTTTGTGAACGTTATGTAGTGTTACATTTGTAACATTGTGTTACATGAGTAGAATAAAGAGAATATAACAATTCAATATTTGTTCAGTCAAAGGTCAGGGTTATTTAAGGAAGAAGCATACATAAGCAATTTTCATACTTTCCCGATTACCTTGACCTTTGACCTTCACCTAATATTTAAGTTCCAAGGTCAGGAGATCTCAGGCATTGTCTCCATGTCTTTACGACTTGTCGGGAAGAAGTTTTTAGTTCTTTGTAAACATCATAAATTCTCAGGGGCAATAACTACTTAAAATAGTTTACGAATTATTTCACACTAATAGAATGAGAATTGTAGAAAATGAGTTGCAGACGTTTTTGAAGTTTTTGTATCAGGTTTATATCGGTTTATGGTTTTGGAGGAGTAGCGATAACAAGGGTTTACGCTGAAAGGGGCACTAAGTTTGAAATGGTACAATCTTAGGGGACAAACATGGAATCTCTGAAATGTTATTAAGAGCAGCCACGTAGAATCGATATTGAAAGTGGATGGGGGGCACCCAGAGAAATTTTTTCCCCTTCCCTGAACAAGTTGACAAGCAAAAAAAAAAAACTTGTCCAAAGACAAAAATCCTATTTCTGGGGGGTGGGTTAGTTGTAAGGCCCAATTTGTTTTTCAATGATACCTTTTTTCATTACCAATTTTGTAGACTACATTTTCCCTGTACAACAAAAAGTGTGTGTGTTGGGTAGGGTATAGGGGGGGGGGGGGGGGGCAACCATCCTTACAATTAACGTCAGGGTTAGGGTTAGGGTTAGGGTTAGGGTTAGGGGTTTAGGGTTAGGGTTAGGGTTAGGGTTAGGGCTAAAAACGAAGATGCCGGGTTATAGGTCATGCCGGGTCATGTGAGGTCAAACAAAATGGAAGTGGAAAGTGAAAGTTGTAGAGGGTTAGTTATTTAGAGGATATAATGGAATTTTCTTTAGCCCATAACTGTTTTATTTGTCGTTTGATTTAGACAAGTTTGGTGTCATTTTAAAGCTAAGAATACAGAGAACAAGATTATGTCAAGAATGTTTAACCATTCAGCCTCAATGATGGTGAAATACAAGCCGGAAATCATAAGATTGTTTTTGTGTTTAATACGTTAGGAAATGAGATATTGTGATAGTTTTCAAATCAAAATTAATAGAAATGGATAGCGAAAAAATCACACCGGATTTATGTAGTTTATAGAGTTTGAAATGATATAGATTTCCATTATAATTAGAAATTAAAGCATATAAATTAAAACTTTGTTCAAAATAATCCCCTATGTTATATTGTTATATAATGTATTTAAAATGAAAGACTTTCTGAAACCTAAAATAAGGGTAGCAAAATAAGTTTAATCTTTGGGTGTAATAACATGCAGAGGATGTAATAATAAATTACATCCTCGCTAAAAACGTCTACTTGTACGGTATCAAGAAAACTATTGCCTTATATACAAATAGTTGCTCCTTTGCTTAAAGTCTTCCACCTTTACCAAATTAGAGCTAAAAGAAATCTAAGCTAACTATGAAGTATTCTGCCTACCTTTTCCACGTCTTCTCTCTCCGATGACCTTCTGTGAATGTCCAAGTCTGCACGCGCTCAGTGTTGAGACGGCCTTTCAAAAACCGGTTTTTGATGGCATCCAATACACAAAGCTAGCGATCGCTCTTTGATGTAACTGAGACTGTGAACGCTGTACGTGATGAGTTAATTAGAGGACGGGACTAGTTTTAAACCTGTCCTGTTGTTATGATTTCTCTTTTACAAAGATTAAACTTATTTTGCTACCTTGTATTTCTTTTCTTTCCCTTGTATTGATCAAATTTAAGTTATTTTAAACCTAACACCAATCTGCGTTCTCCTTCTAAAGATATGAAGGACTAAACATGCGAAAAATGTACAAAAGTCTTAAAAACTTTGAGACAGGGATTTGGACAAGTTAAAGTGTCAGATCGACAACCTGCACGTTGCTGAGGAGGCTGAGTAAAAGCTATTCAAGTGCTTTAAAAACCAGGTTAGCTGGAGACATGCAGTGTGAAATTTGGTTCTTGCGCCAGTTTCTATTTCTCCAGCGTACCGAAAGGTCGAGGCTAGACCCAAATCGTCATTCATAAGTTGAATGTAGAGCTCAAGGAATCGATACCAAAGCTCAGCCTCGCAGCTCCAAGGGCGTGCTATCCTATGGCTTGAAAAAAGGTGCCTAATTTCCCGGTGGACCGGAAGGACGTTCCGAGTCGAAAAATTGGGACGAAAGAGGACTTTTCTAAAGGTTCCCTAGGTGAACCCCCCAAAACCCAACCTTTTTCTCTCTAAAGCCCAAAATGCTCCAAAAGGGGTCCCAAAGGACCCAAAAATTTGGGTCCGAACTTCTGAATTTTCAAACAATTTCAAATCTTGGTTCATTGGCAAGGTCTTGCCAGTTCATCCCGGCCAAAAAATGGTTGAAAAATGAAGAGAAAAGTTGAGAGTTTAAAAAAAGGGCTTGGAAGCCCCTTTGGGGCACCAACCTTTTTTTGCTCCAAAAGCCTCAAAAAATTTGGGTTGATTTCACCTAGGCATTCAATTTAGACCTTG
>NW_026919381.1:0-15880 GCF_032062105.1 Saccostrea cuccullata
ATTAGGACAAGTTTACACTCGATCTGTTAATATATCCCACACAACTCCGATTTTTTCTCCTGGAAAATTAATTTCAAAATATATTTCCAAATTCATTTACGTAAAGATGTGGTGCTTTCGATATCCATTATCCAAGGGACAAAAACGGTACTTTCCTGGAATATATTTGCCTACTGGTCACTTACAATCTTCATACGTTAAAAAAAGATCCTTCACAATACTCTCAGAATCGCTTTTTACCATGAAGTTGCTCAGCTCTTTTTAATGCGTCCGTAGAGTGTCACAACGATAAATAATATATGATTGGTGTTCAATAAAGGTTTTTTATTCAAAATCTATTCATCCCTTTGAAAGAAATATCTGAACACCTTAAGCCCCCATCCATCTGGTTTGGTCACCGTCACAAGTATCATATTATGACAATAGCCAATACAAAAGTGCATTGAAAAAAATGTTTTAAGTAAGGTACAAAGCTCAGATGATCTACTATGTGAGATATGGGACTGAGACTCGGTGCTTCACACCTCGTCCCAGTCCCGTATCTGACATATTAGACCATCTTCGTCTTGTATCCCTTACAGACAACAAATCTATATGAGATTACAAAATAAAGAGCTACATGTCTTGAATATCAGAGATTTTTTATAATCACCCCCCCCCCGCTTGAAAAGCGGGAAGGTATAGAGTAATCGGTATTTCCGTCCGTCTGTTACGCTTTGGGGTACCCATCTCTTATCCGCAACTCCTCTCATACCACTGAATGAAATTTGATGAAACTTTCACAGAATCTTTATTACATATGGCCATTGTGACCTCCTGTTTTACTTTTTGATCCAACACATATTTTGGGTTTCCCGTAGCAAAACACTGCCATTATATTCATATGGGAGACGGGGGTATCATTTAGTGAGCTAATTGCTCACAGTACCTCTTGTTCATTTTGCATAAGGTTTTGGAAAACAAAAAAGACTTTTAACATTTGAACATAAATGAGTTGTTCCTTGAGTGTTGGTTGGTTGATTGTATATTGTTAAACGCCGAGTCGGCAATTTTTCAGGCATGTTTCGGCGGACAATCAGTTTAAATAATCGGTTTTTGAAGGATTTTGGTTTCTCTGGCGGCCCCCAGTGAGCTTACTCTTTTTCGAACTACAGAGAAACGATCTTTTACGTGCCCAGCGGGTTGTCATCCTTGACACGGGGCACCATTTTATTTCAGTGTTGAAAATACAAAAATTTCGAAGACAGACTGAAACATATAGCAAGGAAGGATAACGAACATTATTCAATCTCAACGTCCATTAAACAGTATACAAAATAAGAGCAGAGCAAACACGGACCTCCGAAACATCAGAGGTGGGATCAGGTGCCATGGGGTAACACCCGCCGTGTGCTCGTTGTCATGATCAGGAAATAACGGAAAAAATCCGCAGCAAATAAAGCTGGAATAGAAGATGTTTGGAGATAATACTAAGTTCTTATAAGTGCTAAAAAGTCAGAACAAAGTGTTCGATGAAATCGGACAAGAATTTCTTCAGTTATATTTGATGGTGTGCTGAGGGATGTTGAGGTAGAAGTGCGAGTTGATTACAGGATTCAGGAGTGCTTTTAGGTAAACAGGGGCTCAAAGGCTTTGGAACACGATCAAATACGAATTTTGGAAACACTTAAGTCGAGTTTGTTTTAACTATTTCCAGAGAAAAAAATCTTTTCAAGTATTTTTTGTTTGTTTATATTTAATGGACTAATCAATATACTATATATATAAAAAACAAACTGTAATTTATTTTCTGCAAAACGACTCAGAATTAAGCAGTTTCTACGAAATTCGAGTGTATAAGACGTCATTTTGAATCGCCATTTTGAGCTAATTAACACTTTTCAAATTAAAACGATTAAATTTTCCGATTTAAAGTGATAAAATCAGTGTTCTGTTGGCATTTTACATAGTTGTACTACGCCTAGTATGATATAAATAAATCCTTTCTCCTTGGTAAACGACATTAAGAAATAATTTGAAAAAAAAGATGACTGTCCGCCATTTTGACTTACAGCTGCACCATCATTCAGTTGTGGAATAGTGAGATGCAGAGGTAAAAATACAAATCTGCAGTGTATGGATATTTGCAAATGTTAAATCCTGAACAAAGCAGAATAAATTAATTTATCATATGTACTAGGAACACGTGCTTTTGTTTATTATGTGCTAATAAAAGCGACAGTAGCTGTTGGTCAGTATTTAAAGGTCGATATTTGTAGAACAGGTGAACAGGTATTCACTTTAATCACGCTTTTAACTCATTCGAAGGCTTTGCTTTGCGACATTCACACCCACCCACCCACCCTCTTACTTACTTCACCCTTTTACTTGTATTTTGTTTAATAAAGAAAGTAATTGTTTTCTTTACAAGAAAATTAAAAGTTTTGTACACAACAGATTGATTGTCAAAGATGGGAAACAATTTGCTTAGTCGCTCTAGATAATTTTATGTAAAATTTGATATAAATGTAAGATTGTTGTGTAATGGTACATATTCGCTACATATAGTCGAAATGTGTTTACAGATAGTTCTAACTTACATTTATTTTGCATAGGTTTTTTTACTTAAACTAGTCGATTAATTGTACATTATAATATATGACACTTACGTAAGTTTGTGAGAATGAGTCCGCCATTCATTTTGTTTACCTCGCAATTGCTGCGGACTCACAGGTTTCCATAGTTTTTCCAACATAAATCGATGTTGTTTTTTATCTATGGTTTTTCCTGGGCGGCGAGGGAAGCATAATTGTGTTCATACATGCATTATATTACGTTTTTAATCGGTGAAGTGAGGACATATAAAAGCATTGTGTTAAACTGCATTTTGTACTGTTATGTGTGATTAATCATATTTTTGATATATTGTAGAAGGAAGGTAGAGAATCGGTACCATTGAAGACTTGTGTTTTGTAAATGTATACGTCTAATAAATACTGGCAAGCAAGCGCTTCCATACCTATATAGACAAGTGTTCTTGTTTTGATTGTAAATAATTTATGTTCGTTTGAGTGAAACGAATTAGAACATAATAGACAAAAAAGTCGTCTAAATAGAGAAAAATCGAATTAAGTGTAGAGACGACTAATTTTTTTGAGTTAAACTAATAATGTTAGCATTCTCTTATGATTTTTATACTTGTATTACACTCAATAAGACATTCACACATTATTTCTCCTTATTGAACGATATTAAGAGAAAATTAGAAAAATTGGATGTCCGCCATTTTGACCTCTTTAATGCCATTTTCATGAAGGCCAGCATATTTTTCGGATTCAGCATACTCAAAATAGGTCAAAAAACTATGCTGGACCAAATAATAATGATTTGCCGTTAGAAGTATTGTTTCTATAAATCGGACCAGACTAATGTTGAGATTTTCAATTTCCTCCATGCTTAACGTTTTTTCAACCTCATCATCAATCAATGCACACTCTGTATTGTTAAAATTTGGAGTGTTTGGAATACAGTTTTGAATACATGTAAGTTCTAGTTCAAATTCTATTTTATACCCAGAAATAGTCTCTAAATTCCAATCATCATCTGTAATATGTTTCCATTTACTGTAGACATACTTTTTTTCCATGGGGTCATAATTCTGCGTAATCTCAATTTCTGTTTAATCCGCGTGTAGAAAATTGCGCGGATTTCTTAGACTATCACTTTACGCCTTACATTTATATTAAGTACACTTGGACAAATTTCCGCGGAAAGAACTATATGCGGTTTATTGCATATATTTGCCCCCGCAAAAGTCAAATTTAGAAAACTTCCTGAAATGCGCTGAAATCAATAAATTGTATGAGAAATATAAATTAACAGAACATATTATTGTTTCAAAGTAGTTTATTCACAATTTTTGTTTTTATGACGTCACAAACTAGTCCGATTTTATATCCTTTTTCAGAAAGAGGACAAAATGGACAAAATTTCAACAATTTTAGCTTTAAAATTTATAGAGCGCAAGTTTGTTCAGGAACAATATTGACATATTTCATTGATATTATCATGCTACACATTATATCAAAATATTGATCCTGAACACACATGCGCTCGGTGACTTTTACTCTAAATATCGACGAAATATGTACATTTTTCTGTAAAATTCATAAAAAACTGAAATTTACGTCATGTTTGTGACGTCATTACGTACATATGGCGTCATTACTTATGAAAATATTCAGTGCTTTGAAGTCAGCATATACTCCCCTGTTTTAAAACTTAATTAAATATATCTCCATCAAAGTTTGATTTGGGGGGCAAATATTGATTATTACCGAATAAAGTTCTTTATGACCGCGTACATAGAGTAAATTAATACCACGCGGAAAAAAGTACTTCTACAATATCTACAAAATATTTTAGGCTGCCTGTGTAACGTTGAATATTGACCCCAGTTGAAAATTGACCCGGGGTTCATTTTTCAACGTTGAATATTGAACCAGGGGTGTTTTTTCAACGTTGAAAATTGAGATCAAAAGTCGTTGAATTTATACCCGGGGTCATTTTTCAACAGCTTGATTTTTTTTTCTTATCGCCGATGACTTCAACGAGTTGAAAATAGACCCTGTTGAATATTGACCCCACCTAAGAGTTTGAACATTTTTTGAACTTGGAAGTTGTTTTACGGGATTTATCAGTATCTCTATATTTATATTTCGGGTTCAATTTTTTTTCCCTTTTCAAGAAAAATAGAAATAAACCTATCATCCCGTGTATATATGTACATTTTTATACACGATTTCAGTTATGTTCAAGCATGACAACTTTATTTTTGACAATATTTTCTAAAATCCACATCCATAAATAACTACTAGCACAAAACCATGAATAGGGCATAAAACAAAAATTTTGGAAATCTAGTGACTAGACAGTGAGCCGTATATATATAAATATTAAGGTTTCGTCAAAGGTCAACATGTCTAAAAAATCATTTTTACAATAGCTCTAAAACTATGTGTGGTATAAAGTCAAAACGTTTACAATTTATGAATATATCATTGATTAATAGATAGAAAGTGTCACTTGATAACAAATATTTTTAAAAAGATATTTTTTGAGAAAAATTGTATCAGAAAATGTGCATATTTAAAGAAAAATGCACCTGCTTGATTTTTTTCTTCTTTTTTGTGAAAACCATCATTGCAGAAATAATATATGTTTATCATTGAAGGGCAAGTTGGATGTGAATGGTCTCTGAAAGGCTGTCATTGAAAGCATGACATGTATAAAGACAAGACCCCTATAGAATCCGCCATTTGCAATGTACTTTCACTTTCAAGTCTTAACATTTGGACAAAATAAACGGAAAACAACTTTCCAGAGGCTATCCAAGTCCAACTTGCTCTTCATTGATAAACATATTTTGTTTCTGCAATAATGGTTTTCACTTAAAGCAAGGAATCAATTAGATGCATTTTCTGAAAAATATGCATTTTTAAAAAGATTCTTTCTCAATTTAAATATTTTTCCATTGCAAGTATTTTTTATCACGTGATACTTTCTATCTGTTAATCAATGAAAAAAATTATAAACTGTAAAAGTTTTAACTTTATACCTCACATAGTTTTGAAGTTATTGTAAAGATAAATTTTTGGACATGTTGACCTTTGACGAAACCTTAAAGTGATCATATGGGCAAACATCCCATCTAGTCAAATTCAGTATAAAATTAACAAAAAAAAGATTTTGAAAATTAGAATGAAACAATCGGTTAAAGTGAATCCAATGATAGGATATATTTGTGAAAAGATTAATGGTACATGTTAGCAACCATAACATGTAAGTAATTCTGACCTTCAAAAAATATTTTTTTAATTCGATAAAATGAATTGTAGAATTTGCTATAACGGATTTAACTTTTTATAATTTCTTTGAATTTGTTATGACGACTTTAATCAGTTTTAACAACTTTGTTGAATTCGTAATAACAAATTCAAAATTTTGTTATAATGAATTATAAATTCTAAGATGTTATAACTAATTAAATTCGTTTCACTAAACAACAAAAACGCATTCTTTATAAAAGAGAGAGAGAGAGAGATATAAAGTTTTTCTGAATTAGTTTTAACAACTTTGAAATATTGTTGAACAAAAAAAGTAAACAAAATAAATTTTTACAAGTATTAACAAAAAATGTTATAAGGGAAACTAGCCATTTGTTGAAAACCAATTTATTGAATTCTTAAATTGGATGGAAAATTTGCTATCAAAAATTCGTCACAAACTATTCTGAAATGTATAACAAATTCAATTCCTTATAATAAATTCATTTTGTTAATATTATTTACAAATATTAAATAACGCTGGAAGTTAGGGTTGTGTATCTAAGGCAACCATTTTTTGATTTATAAAAAACTACAAAAATGAAGAAAACTGCCCAGTAACAAATACAAAAACCAAAAAAAAAAAAAACAAAACCAAAAAAAAAAAAACCAAAACAAAAACAAAAACAAAAAAAACCCAAAAAAACAAAAAACAAACAAAAAAGAAAACAAAAAACATTTTTTTGAAATATATATTTAAAACAATAACAGATCTGTGCAAGATATCACAGTTTTTTTGTCACATCCTTTAAAAAAATATGTATTAATTTTGAAAATTTAAAAAACTGTTTGATTGACTACTGCGAAAAAGATCACTAAACCTTTTATTTTGAAAAAATCTCTTTTCAAGTTGGACATTACAAATTATTAATGTTGTGTATAACTAAATAAGCACGTGCATCATGCGTTGGACAAACTAAAACCATTTTCCAAATACTAATAAAGGAATTTTAACTGTATTAAAATCAAATGAAGTGTTGTTAGCAAAAAAAATTGTAAATAAACAAATTTATGAACTAAATTGTATATTGTTTAACTATGTTTACCAATATTCAGGATAAATTACAATACAAATGTACTTCTTTTTAAAGTATATATTATACGAAATGTTGCAATATTAAGCTACATGTAACTTTGAAATATGATGGTAGAATTTTTTTTTAAAAAAGAATTTAGTGTGCATTGATTACATTTGTATAACTATGAAGCAAATTGAAAACTAGGTCTATAAATTTTGACAAAAGAAAAAGAAAAATTCAAATTGAAAAAAAATTTCAAGAAAAAGGATGTCCATTGCAGTAACGACATGATTAGGTATAAAAATATTACTATGGACAATAATTCAATTTTTTTTTTTTAAAATACCACATGTACTATCACAATTTTTACACTGTAACGTGCCTGTTGAAAGCAAAGAGAACTAACCCAATTTCAAATTAAAAATCTATATTAAAAAAACATAACAAGAGCATTCAACCCCCTACAATTTTTTTCTCTCCATAAATGAAATCACAGTTGTGAAAACCAAGTCATAAATATGTGTTTTTATGCTGTTGAATTTTGAACCGGTTTCATGATCAAAATTCCACGAAAGAGTTTTCAACGGACTAGAATCAAATCAACACCTTTGGTCTCACTATTCAACGTTGAAAAATGACCCCCGAATAAAAAATTTTATCCAGGTCAAAATTCAACGTTACACCTGAAAAATTTAGTTACCTCTTATTGTAATAAATGCCATTAAACTACATAACTGACACAAATAAACTTGATAATCTAATGTGACTGTAATTGAACTGTCCTGTTCTGTATCTCCCTCTCTGACTGTAACTGAAAGTTGAGGGTTTGCCATTTTCTGTTGCCTTGACTTCCTGGAGAGTTTTTTGAGAAATAATTCCTTTTTACTTTTGTGCATAATTTATGTCTTTCAATCTCTTTTCACATCTTCAAATAACTTGTTATCCCCTATTTTTTCATTTCTATTGCACAACCACCATACCTTTTATCAATAAAAGGTTTCATAAATAATCTTCTGTTTCAGAAATTTCAAAAAAGGCATTCAAAAGTTCCGTAAGGGAATCTGATATGCATTTTTTCAACTTTTTTGAATCTGGTGTTTACTTTTCAGTTCCTCAGCCATTCTAATAATAGGTACGATGCCATGGCCCCAAAGTTTTTGAACTGTTTGCAGACCTAAATCTTTAGATTTTATGTTTCTATCTAAAGAATGCCAAATTTCAGAATTAACTGCAGGAGGTGACAAATCCTTACAGTTTGATGGAATTTTCAATTTTTTTTTTTTTTTTTTTTTTTTTTTTTTTTGTATTGATAACAAACAATGATATAAATAACACACAGATAAACTACATTACACATTGACATTTAATGATTCTTTTCACATAGAATAAAGAAAAAAGAAAAGTTATAAATAACATTTGATGATTTTTTATATATTTAGAAAAAAAAAAGCTATAAATAACTTTTCACATGAATATAAGAAAAAAAAAGATATAATAAATTTAAGACAATAATAAAAATGATAATTATACTAATAATGATGATAATAATAGATAGGAACGCTAGCTTGTATAATGGAATTATAAAGAATACAGTATGCTCCTATGTTAGCATGATAGGCCACCTTCTACACTTTCAAAGTCCATAATGCCCTATTTTAATACCAGACTCCAAACTGGTTTTGTGGACCTGCTGGTAACATATATTTACATTTACAAATTAATACAAACTTTTTTCACAATTTGTGAATCTGTACATTTTTAAAATTCTGCAATATACTGATATGTAGTTAAAGATGATTTAACAAAATTAAACAGGAATCTTTGTTACAAGTTGTATGCATGTCATATCTACACTTCATCAATTATATTTAAAAATTTTTAAGGCAATGTAAGATTTCCACATGTATTCATGCCAAAGTCAAAATCTGTGTTTTAAAAAACCTAAGAAATATGCTTCACAAGAAATTGAAACCTAAAATGGTAAAGCTTATTCTATGCCATATAAAATTTGAGTCATTACAGTTAAAAAAATTTTTATATTTTCAATATCTCCAAGGTAAGCACAAAATTTTTGCACATTTGGATTCCACTTGCTCACACTCAGGTTATTGTTTAATAATTTTTGAAATAATTTATAATTAAATTTTGCTATATGCTTATCAGGCATTTTCGAGATTTTCACATGATAAATGGAAGCCCATAGAAACATACAGTATCAAACAATTCACTAATCAGTAATTTTCCGTTATTGGTCTCAAAAATTTTTTTTTTGAAAATTTTATAAAAAAACAGATGATTTTATTTTATTTATTTGTGTATATCTGTTTCCTTTTAATAGTACAGTAGTACTGTGTCTTATATTAATATACTTTGCCTTTTCACACTCATATGTTTTTGAAAATTTATTAAAAATAGTCTTCATAATGAGATATTCACACAAGATATTATTTTTGTATAAAATTTTATCATAGAAATACCTAATATCATGGAATATCCCATCTGCGTCATAGAGGTCTTCTTTGACAATAGACTTAACATCAGACTTTTTCTTTACAGTCGATTGCACCATTTTTGAAATATTTTGTGGTTTCGGTCACCAAACTACAAAGCTTTTCATCGTCTTCAAAAATATTTGGCATTTCATTCAAAAAATCATCTATTTCATTATCATTTTCTAGAGTCTTATTGTTCACTGTCCGAAAAAATTTCATGGTGAAAAATATGACATGCTTTGGTCATTTTGGTCATTTTGATTTGTATAGACTTGCTTTGGTCATTTATTATAGATGGGTTTTCATTTCTATTGGTAACCAAATTGTTGACAACTCTCATTAATTTTTCTTATAGCAAAATTTGCTGTTTGTAACACATGGTTTGAAATTCCATTTTATTTTGCCAAAGTTTCTTTATTTACTTTTTGTTGACTGAATTTTTTTCAAGTTTTTTGCAACTTTCCACGGTTTGCGTTTTCTTCACTACTGGCTTTCAAAACCCCTGTAATATGAAAATCCACTGTCTTTCTCTGTATCCTACAGCATTTTCACAGTAATCTATGATAAATATAACAGTGTGGGAAAAAATTAGCTTTGTATGTGAAAAAAACAGAAAATCTCTGTATAACACTGTATGAAAATTCAGCATCACACAGTTACATACAGTAGGCCACATGACCTACAGTATGCCACTGTATGGCTACTGTTAGTAGATGTATACAAATAGAAATATTACATGAATGACCCTTTAACACTTTGTTGTATATGTTCATTGAAGCAATAAGAAGAAGTTTACAAACTCACATAGCACTGTAAGGTTACTTAAGATGTGGGATTATCAATTAAGTCCACAGAGTTACTTACCTAAGAAATTTTTGAACATTTTTTTAAACACATAGTAGTATTTTTTTTTTAATTTGTTAAGAGACTTATTGTGTTCTTTTATAACTCTGAAATAACTATTAAGAATTAATAAATCGTTATATAAAAAATACTTATCTATCAATTTTTAAAATTAATTATCTAATTATTCTTTGGTTTGATTTATTAGTTAATTAATTTATTTATTTATTTTGCAAACACCTATTCAATCCATAAAATACTTGGAGTGACTTTGTAACTTTTGAAGAAAAAAAACGCGACCGGGGTAATGCTGCATTTTGGAAAATTGTAGCTTTTAAAATTGATATAGTTTCTTTGAAAAAAATAAATATAATTAATTCACAGCATGAAATTAATCATTTTAAAAATAAATCAATCTATTTCTTGACAAATGCAGAGCTGCATAGTAGACACGGCACAAAATAAATAAGGTGAAGTGGTAAGTGAAAATTAAATAGAATAAATGACTTTAAAAATACAGAATCAATAAATGAACTAATTATTTATCTTATTTATTTAATCTGTTTATCAATTTATCTACAAATACATAAATAAACAAATAAATAAAAAATTATTTATTTTTGTAATTGACAAAACGACAAAGTGATTAAATATACACCCCCACCCCCAAATTGATTTTTTAAGTTTTATTTTTATATGAAAATTATTTCTCCTAAAATATGCTACATGTACAAAGTATTTTTTAAGCATATTAAAACAAATTTCAATAATTTTACGTCCATGATGGATATCAAAATAGTCGTCAGATTATGCACAATTTTAGTTTGTCAATTGCAATTTCATATTTTTACTTTGTTTTGATTGAAAAAAAAAATCGGTTTTCAAAACCGTAACACGATGATGAAAGAACTTCAAAGCCATTGATTGTTTACAAGTGACATGGGGTACACAGTAATGACACCTATCGTCTTTTTCACTGACCATTATACCTTGTTTATTTTGTCGCAGAGAGCGACCGTAACCACTCTGCGGCTGTTTGAAATAACATTTTCTCTTTGTGAGAAAACCGTTTTTTGTCAAACAAAACAAAACAAAATAAAAGTATCAAAAAGCTATTGACGGGTTAAGATTGTGCATAATGAGACGATTATTTTGATATCCAACACGGAAGTAAAATAATTAAAAGTAGTATAAATATGCTTCAAAAAGACTTTGAGAGACATTTAAGCGGAAACTTGTTTACATTAAATAAGCCAAATAAATCCAACTTTCAGTATTATAATTAATTAATTTGTTTGTATCGTCAATTTTAAAATCAAATAGATAAATATATTGTTCTTTTTACAATGATAAAATACGTGCTTTAAATCAATTTTATTTATTTATTCACTAACCATTTAAAAATCAATTATTGAATTGATTTTAAAAACTTTTTTTTTTAAATGCAGCATTACTCTTGTTGTGTAGGTGTTTGTTTGTGTAATTTTTTTTCCAAAAGGAACAAAAAAGCCATTCCAATTATTTTATGGATTAAACTGGTGTGTTAGAAAAATAAATAAATGGTAACTAAATAAAATAAATAATTAATTTATCACCAGAAAAATGTCAATCTCTTTAATTATATTTTTTAAATTGACAAAACAACAAAATAATCAATTATTTATATCCCCGAAAATGAGATTTTTTAGGGTTTTTTGTATTAATATTTTTATCCTAAACTATGTTACAAAGTATTTTTTAAGCATATTAAAACGAATTTCAGTTATTTCACGTCCATGATGGATATCAAAATAATCGTCATATTATGCACAATTTTTATTTGTCAATTGGAATTTTATATTTTTACTTTGTTTTGATTGAAAAAAAAAATCGGTTTTCAAAACCCTAACACGATTATGAAATAACTTCAAAGCCATTGATTGTCTACAAGTGACTCTGGGTACACAGTAATGACACTTATTGTCTCTTTCACTGACCACTATACCTTGTTTATTTTGTGACAGAGAGCGACCGTGTCCTATCTGAGGCTGTTTGAAATAACATTTTCTCTTTGTGAGAGAACCGAATTTTTTCAATCAAAACAAAATAAAAGTATCCAAAAAGCTATTGACGGGTTAAGATTGTGCATAATGAGACGATTATTTTGATATCCAACACGGAAGTAAAATAATTAAAAGTAGTATAAATATGCTTCAAAAAGACTTTGAGAGGCATTTTAGCGGAAACTTGTTTACATTAAATAAGCCAAATAAATCCAACGTTCAGTATTATAATTAATTAATTTGTTTGTATCGTCAATTTTAAAATCAAATAGATAAATATATTGTTCTTTTTACAATGATTAAATACGTGCTTTAACTCAGTTTTATTTATTGATTCACTAACCATTTAAAATCAATTATTGAATTGATTTTTAAAAACTATTTTTTTTAAAATGCAGCATTACTCTTGTTGTGTAGGTGTTTGTGTGTAATTTTTTTTCCAACAGGTACAAAAAAGCCATTCCAATTATTTTATGGATTAAACAGGTGTTAGAAAAATAAATAAATTGTAATAAATAAAATAAATAATTAATTTATCACCAGAAAAAATGTCAAACTCTTTAATTATATTTTTTAAATTGACAAAACAACAAAATAATCAATTATTTATATCCCCGAAAATGAGATTTTTTAGGGTTTTTTGTATTAATATTTTTATCCTAAACTATGTTACAAAGTATTTTTTAAGCATATTAAAACAGATTTCAGTTATTTTACGTCCATGATGGATATCAAAATAATCGTCAGATTATGCACAATTTTTATTTGTGAATTGCAATTTCATATTTTTACTTTGTTTTGATTGAAAAAAAATCGGTTTTCAAAACCCTAACACGATTATGAAATAACTTCAAAGCCATTGATTGTTTACAAGTGACTCTGGGTACACAGTAATGACACCTATTGTCTTTTTCACTGACCACTATACCTTGTTTATTTTGTGACAGAGAGCGACCGTGTCCTATCTGAGGCTGTTTGAAATAACATTTTCTCTTTGTGAGAGAACCGAATTTTTTCAATCAAAACAAAATAAAAGTATCCAAAAAGCTATTGACGGGTTAAGATTGTGCATAATGAGACGATTATTTTGATATCCAACACGGAAATAAAATAATTAAAAGTAGTTTAAATATGCTTCAAAAAGACTTTGAAACACATTTTAGCGTAAAATTGTTTACATAAAATTAGCCAAATAAATCCAACTTTCGGGTATAAAATTAATAATTTTGTTTGTATATTCAATTTAGAAATAAGAAAAAAGTTTTTATGCAATGATTGATTACATGCAATTAATAAGATTAATTCTTTTTTTAAAAGAACATCAATAAGTTAAAAATAAAACAAGAATTACCCCGGCTGTGTTTTGTTTTGTTTTTCCACAAAAGTTACAAAGTCACTCAAAGTATTTTAAGGATTAAATAAGTGTTCGCAAAATAAATAAATTAATTAATTAACTAATAAATCAAACCAAAGAATAATTAAATAATTAATTTTAAAAATTGATAGATAAATAATCTTTGAAGCAATGATTAATTAATTTTTAATAGTTATTTCAGAGTTATAAAAGAACACAAAAAGTCTCTTAACAAATTAAAAAACATACTACTATGTATTTAAAATAATGTTCAAAAATTTCTTAGGTAAGTAACTCTGTGTACTTAATTGATAATTCCACATCTTAGGTAACCGTACAGTGCTCTGGGAGTTTGTAAACTTCTTCTTTTTGCTTCAATGAACATATACAGGGGCGTACTGGGGCATATACTGGGGTTTACCGTAGTTGTCTGTAGGAAACAGTAGCCATACAGTGGCATACTGTAGGCGTATCGGGGCCTACTGTATGTAACTGTGGCATGCTGTAGATACATACAGTGGCATACAGAGATTTACTGTATATACAGAGCTAGCATACCGTAGCATACTGTAGATATACCGTAGCTTACTGTGAAAATGCTGTAGGATACAGAGAAAGACAGTGGATTTTCATACGGACAGGGGTTTTAAAAGCCAGTAGTGCTTGTGCCTCTTGCACTTCCGGTTTGTTTATTTGCAGAATTTGCAGATTGAGGCAATGTTGCCAAGTTGTGAGACTCTGATGCTTGCTCTATAATTTCATCAGCCAAATTTTTGTCAATTTCAAACCCCGAGAAACTGCTCTCATCTTCGGAGGCAAATAATTGCATGATATCCAATATCGTCGGCATGAGCTTGACGAGTATGTCGACCCTTCGAAGTCGAAGGTTCCTCGACATTACGATTATCGCCAAAAAAAAAAGTTTCAATCAGAAACTCAGCGTAAGAGCTGCAAAACAAAAATCTTGCAAAAGAAAAAAATCGAATGGATGACGTATTTACTTTCAATGTGAGTAGAAACTCGAAATACAACCCGTATCGGGTACAACTCAAGAAAAAAAATCCAACCACGTGCGTGGTAAGAAAAAAAAATGGTCATTTGAGTTGGATGACCAACTACCAGCAATCGCATCATCTCGGGTCTTTCCGTCGAAGGTCGGAAAAACAACCTCAAATGTATTAACATCACCGGATGTTAAAAATTTATACATCTTCCTGTTTATTCAAATATAGGGTAGACGGAGATAGAAGTTCTTTTGTATGGTATATTTTAGGTTATATCATTACATTGAATAAAGTTGAACTCCATATTCCACAGATGAAAGGTCTCCATGCATTTATTTCAAACAACGTAAAAAGGGGGAGTTGTAATGGCGTCTTACTAGTACATTCAAGGTCGTTTTTCCGCTAGTCGGAAAGGCCCGATAAGTTGCGATTGCACCTACCAGCTCTGTCGCCTAAGAATAAAATTCACCCGGCTATTGTCTCCTTCCATATAAAAGCCCCTGTGCCTTTCGAACGCATTTTCTTTTTAGCTCACCTGAGCCAAAGGCTCAAGTGAGCTTTTCTGATCAAAATTTGTCCGTTGTCTGTCGTTGTTGTCGTGGTCGTTGTCGTCGTAGTCGTTGTCGTTGTTGTAAACTTTTCACATTTTCATCTTCTTCTCAAGAACCACAGGGCCAAATTCAACCAAACTTGCTACAAAGTCTCCTTGGGTAAAGGGGATTCAAGTTTGTTCAAATGAAGGGCCACGCCCTTTTCCAAGGGGAGATAATTATGAATTAGAGAGAAATTAATGGCATTTTTCAAATCTCTTCTTCTCAAAAACCACTGGGCCAGGAAAGATGAAACTCAATGTGGAATCATCCTCAGGTAGTGAGGATTCAAGTTGACCTGCTTCCTCCAATCACATGGTATACGTCGCAGCACCTGTTGTGACGTGTGCGTATCCTCGCTCTCTTTTTCTATTACATGCTGCAGAGTACGGGCGTGTCTCTGTGAGCCCCGTCATTCTTGTATATTGTATGTAATAACTTCGGGCACTAATAAACAGCGGACCAATTTATCGTAGTGTTGTCTCTATTCCGCCATCACCGTAAGTAGTAGATAATATAGAGAAACGCTATAATAATAAAACCAGGGGACTAGAGTTTTTAAATAAATAAAATTACATGTATATCGCTTTCAACACAAATTTCAATATTTTTTGCTTTTGTATGCTTCCAACTTTAACACAGATCCGAGCTCAAAATCATTAAGATTGATTA